>NW_027523628.1:198738-247767 GCF_052094955.1 Ictidomys tridecemlineatus
GACACTGAGGTGCAGAAGGATCATTGCGGAGAGCAGAGGTTCGAGACTTTGATGCAGAAGGATCATTACAGAGAGCAGAGTTTGGAGACTGGGGTGCAGAAGAAATGTTGCAGTGAGTAGAGGTTGGAGACTTGGGTGCAGAAGGACTGTTGCAGAAAGCAGATTTTGGAGACTGGGGTGCAGAAGGACTTATAGAGAAAGCAGATGTTGGAGACTGGGGTGCAGAAGGACCGTTACAGAGAACAGAGGTTGGAGAATCCGGTACAGAAGGACTGTTACAGAGATCATAGGTTAAAAACTGAGGTGCAGAAGACTGTTGCAGAAAACAGAGTTTAGAGACTGGGGTGCAGAAGGACCATTGCAGAGAGCAGAGGTTGGAGACTGAGGTGCAGAATTATTGTTACACAGAGTAGAGTTTGGAGATTGGGTTGCAGAAGAACTGTTATAGTGACCAGCGGTTGGAAACTGGTTTGCAGAAGGATCTTGCAGAGAGCAGAGGTTGGAGACTGGGGTGAAGAAGGACTGCTGCAGAGAGCAGAATTTGGAGACTGGGTTGCTGAAGGATTGTTACAGAGAGTAGAGGTTGGATACTCGGGTGCAGAAGGACTGTGCATAGAGCAGAAGTTGGAGATTTGGGTGCAGAAGGAACTGTTGCAGAGATCACAGGTTGGAGACTGAGGTGCAGAATGACTGTTATAGAGAGCAGAGGATTGAGACAGGGGTGCAGAAAAAATGATTCAAAAAGCAGAGGTTGAAGATTGGGGTACAGGAGGACCATTAGAGAGACCAGAGTTTAGAGTCTTTAGTAAAGAAGGACTCTTACAAAGAGCAGAGGTTGGAGACTGGCGTGCAGAAGGACTGTTGCAGAGAGTAGATGATGGATACTGGGGTCCAGAAAAACTGTAGCAGAGAGCAGACTTTAGAGACTAAGGTGCAGTAGTACAGTTACACAGAGCACAGTTTGGAGACTAGGGTGCAAAAGGACTGATACAGAAAGCAGAGTTTGGAGATTCGGGTGCAGAAGTATCCTTACAGAGAGCAGAGTTTCGAGAATGCAGTACAGAAGGACTCTTACAGAGAGCAGAGTTTGGAGACTGGGGTGGAGAAGGAATGTTGCAGAGAGCAGAGGATGGAGACTGGGGTGCGCAAGGACTGTTGCAGAGAGCAAAGGTTGCAGACTGAGTTGCAGAAGGACTCTTACAGACGGCAGAGTTTGTAGACTGTGGTGCAAAATGACTGATACAGAAAGCAGAGGTTGGATACTGGGGTGCATAAGGACCCTTACAAAGAACAGAGATTGGAGACTGCGGTACAGAAGGACTGGTACCAAGAGAAGAGGTTGGGGACTGTGGTGCAGAAGAACTAATGTAGAGAACAGAGGTTGGAGACTGGGGTGCAGACGGATCATTGGGTCGAGAAGTGTATGGAGACTGGGTATAGAAGGACTGCTGCAGAGAGCAGAGGTTGGAGACTGGAGTGTAGAAGGACTGTTGCAGAGAGCAGACGTTGGACACTGGGGTGCAGAAGGATTGTTTGGGCAAGCAGAGTATGGAGACTGGGGTGTAGAAGGACTGTTACAGAGAGCAGAGTTTGGAGACTGGGTTGTCGAAAGACTGTTTCAGAGAGCAGATGTTGGAGACTTGGGTGCAGAAGAACTGTTGCATAGAGCAGAGATTGGAGACTGAGGTATAGAAGAACTGTTACAGAGAGTAGAGGTTGGAGACTGGGGTGCAGATGAATTATTGCAGAGAGCAGAGTTTTCAGACTGAGGTACAGAAGAACTGTTGCAGAGAGTAGATGTAGGAGACTAGGGTTCACAAGGACTTTTTCAGCGAGCAGAGGTTTGATACTGGGGTGCCAAAGGATCGTTGCAGAGAGAAGAGGTTGGACACTGAGGTGCAGAAGGATCGTTGTGGAGAGCAGAGTTTCGAGACTGGAATGCAGAAGGATCATTACAGAGAGCAGAGTTTGGAGAATGGGTGCAGAAGGACTGTTGCAGAAAGCAGAGGTTGGAGACTGGGGTGCAGAAAGACTGTTGCAGAGAGCAGAGATTAAAGACTGGTGTGCAGAAAGACAGTTACAGATAGCAGACGTTGGAGACTGGGGTGCAGATGGACTGATAGAGAGAGCAGAGGTTGGACACTGGAGTGCAGAAGGCCTGTTACAGAGAGCACAATTTGGAGACTGGGGTAATGAAGGACTGTTACAGAGAGCAGAGTTTAAAGACTGGATTGCAGAAAGATCTTACAGAGAGCAGAGATTGGAGACTGAGGTGCAGAAGCACTGTTACATAGAGTAGAGGTTGGAGACTTAGGTGCAGAAGGACCGTTGCAGAGAGCAGAGGTTGGAGAATGAGGTGCAGAAGGATTGTTACAGAGAGCAGAGGTTGGAGACAGGGGTGCAGAAGGACTGATGCAGAGAGCAGAGGTTTTAGACTGGGATGTACAAGGACTGTTGTAGAAAGTAGAGGTTGGAGATTGGGGTCCAGAAGGACTGTAGCAGAGAGCAGAGGTTGGAGACTAAGGTGCAGAAGGACAGTTACACAGAGCAGAGATTAGAGACTGGATTGCAGAAGGACTGACACAGAAAGCAGAGGCTGGAGACTCTGGTGCAGAAGTACCCTTACAGAGGTTGCAGACTGAGTTGCAGAAGGACGGTTACAGAGGGCAGAGTTTGGAGACTGTGGTTCAAAACGACTGATACAGAAAGAAGAGGTAGGATACTGGGGTGAATAAGGACCCTTACAGAGAACAGAGGTTGGAGACTGTGGTACAGAAAGACTGTTACAGAGAGCAGAGGTTGGAGTCTGGGTTGCAGAAGAACCGATGTAGAGAACAGAGTTTGGAGACTGGGGTGCATATGGACCGTTGGGGCGATCAGAGTATGGAAACTTGGGTGTAGAAAGACTGTTGATGTGAGCCGTGATTGAAGACTGAGTTACAAAAGAACTGTTACAGAGAGCAGAGTTTTTAGACTGGGGTACAGATGGATTATTGCAGAGAGAAGAGTTTTCAGACTGAGGTACAGAAGAACTGTTGCAGGAAGCAGATGTTGGAGACTGGGATGCAGAAGGATCGTTGCTGAGAGCATAGGTTGGAGACTGTGTTGCAGATGGACTGATACAGAGAGTAGAGGTTGGAGACTGGGGTGCAGAAGGCCTGTTACAGAGCAGAGTTTGGAGACTGGGGTGCAGAAGGATCTTACAGAGAGCAGAGTTTTGAGACTGAGCTGCAGAAGCACTGTTACAGAGAGTAGAGGGTGGAGACTGAGGTGCAGAATGACCCTTGCAAAGAGCAGAGGTTGATGACTGAGGTGCAGAAGGATTGTTACAGAGAGAAGAGTTTGGAGACTGGTGTGCAGAAAAACTTTTTCTGAGAGCAGAGGTTTTAGACTGGGGTGTAAAAGGACTGTTGCATAGAGTAGAGGTGGGAGATTGGGGTCCAGAAGGACTGTTACAGACAGCACAGTTTGGAGACTGGGGTGGAGAAGGACTGTTGCAGAGAGCAGATGCTGGAGACTGGGGTTTAAAAGGAAAGTTGAAGAGAGCACAGGATGGAGACTGGTGTGCATACGTATTTTTGGGGTGAGCAGAGTATGGAGAATGGGGTGTAGAAGGACTTTTTCAGAGAGCAGACGTTTGAGACTTGGGTGAAGAAGTATTGTTGAATAGAGCAGAGGTAAAGACTCAGATGCAGAAGACTATTACAGAAAGCAGATTTTGAAGACTGGGGTGCAGAAGGACTGTTACAGAGAGCAGACTTTGGAGAGTGGGGTGCAGAAGTATCGTTGCAGAGAGCAGAGTTTGGAGACTGGGGTGGAGAAAAATCATTGCAGAGAGAAGAGGTTGGAGACTGGGGTTCTGAATGCCTGTTACAGAGAGCAGATTTGAGACTGGGTTGCAAAAATTCTGTTATAGAGAGCAGAGGTTGGAAACGATTCTACAAAAGGACTGTTACAGAGAACAGAGTTTGGAGACAGGGTTGCAAAAGGGTCTTACAGATAGCAGAGGTAGGAGACTGAGGTGCAGAAGGATCGTTGCAGAGAGCAGAGTTTTCAGACTGAGTTGTTGAAGGACTGTTGCACAGAGCAGATGTTTGAGACTGGTGTGCAGAAGGACTGTTACAGAGAGCAGAGTTTGGAGACTGGGTTGGAGAATAATCCTACAAAGAGCAGAGTTTGAAGAATCAGGAGCAGAAAGACTGATACAGAGAGTAGATGTTGGAGACTGAGGTGCAGAAGTAACGTTTCAGAATACATAGTTTTGAGACTGAGATGCACAAGGATTGTTAAAGAGAGCGGAGGTTGGAGACTGGGTTTCAGAAAGACTGTTGCAGATAGCGGATTTTGGAGACTGGGGCACATAAGGACAGTTATAGAGAGCAGAGGTTGGAGACTGGGGTGCAGAAGGACTGATACAGAAAGCAGAGATTAAAGTCTTGGGTGCAGAAAGACTGTTACCGAGAGCAGAGTTTGGATTCTGCAGTACAGGAGGACTGTTACAAAGAGCACAAGTTGGAGACTGGGGTGCAGAAGGACTGTAAAGAGAGCTGATGTTGGTAACTAGGTTGCCGAAGGACTGTTGCAGAGAGCAGATGTTGTACACTGGGGTAGAGAATAACTGTTGCGGTGAGCAGAGGTTGGAGACTGGGTTGCAGAAATACTGTTACAGAGAGCAGAAGTTGGAGACAGCGGTGCAGAAAGATCTTACAGAGCGCAGAATTTGGAGACTGAGGTGCAGACGGACTGTTAAAGAGAGCAGAGGTTGGAGACTGAGGTGTAAATGGACTGTTAAAAAGAGCAGAGGTAGGAGACTGGGGTGCAGAAGGTTTGTTCCAGACAGCAGAGTTTTCATGCTGAGGTGAGAAGGACTGTTGCAGAGAGCATATGTTGGAGACTGGGGTGCAGAAGGACCGTTGTAGAGAGCAGAGGTTGGAGACTGGGTTGTAGAAGGACTGTTACAGAGAGCAGAGTTTGGAGATTCAGGTGCAGAAAAACTGTTACAGGAAGCAGAGGTTAAAAATTGGGATGCAAAAGGACCGTTTAAGAGAGCAGAGGTTGAAGACTGCGGTACAAAAGGACTGTTACACAGAGCAGATCTCGGAGACTGGGGAGCAGAAAGACTGTTGCAGAGGAAAGAATTTGGAGACTGAGGTATACAAAGAATGTTACAGAGAGCAGAGTTTAGTAACTGGAGTGCAGAAGGATCTTACACAGAGCAGAGGTTGGAGACTGTGGTGAAGAAGGACTGTTGCACAGAGCAGAAGTTGGAGAATGGGGTCCAGAAGGATCGTTGCAGACAGCAGATTTTAGAGACTGAGGTGCAGATGGAATGTTACAGAGAGCGCAGTTTGGAGACTGAGGTGCAGAAGGACAGTTACAGAGATTAGAGTTTGGAGACTGGTGTGCAGAAGGAGTGTTACAGAGAGCACAGGTTGGAGACTGGGGTTCAGATGGTTCTTACATAGAGCAGAGTTTAGATACTGGGTTGCAAAAGGACTGTTGCAGAGAGCAGATGTTAGAGACTGGGATGTACAAGAATCGTTGCAGAGAGAAGAGGTTGAAGACTGGAGTGCATAAGGATATTACAGAGAGCAGAGTTTGGTAACTAGGGTGCAGAAATGTTGCCGAGAGCAGAGGTTGGAGACTGGGGTGGAGAAAAATCATTGCAGAGAGAAGAGGTTGAAGATTGGGGTTCTGAAGGCCTGTTACAGAGAGCAGAGGTTCGAGACTGGATTGTAAAATTCCTGTTACA
Source organism: Ictidomys tridecemlineatus (assembly GCF_052094955.1). NCBI lineage: Eukaryota > Metazoa > Chordata > Mammalia > Rodentia > Sciuridae > Ictidomys > Ictidomys tridecemlineatus. The sequence continues at coordinate 204,491 of NW_027523628.1, forward strand.
GAGAGCAGAGTTTGGGAACTATTCTGCAGAAGGACTGGTTCAGAAAGAAGAGTTTGGAGACTGGGTTGTGTCGGAGACCAACTCCAACAGGGCGTCTCAGGAGATGAATGGATGGTGAGGAGTTGGCGAAAGAGGGGGTGGAGAAACAACACAGACACCAAAGTGAAGGTGTTGATCCCAATCTTTACTTGTGAAGTTGATCATATATACTTTTCATTTTGGCAGGGTTACAGTACTTTGTGGTTACAAAACAGGAATCATTATTCAAACAAAACAAAATATTACATAGCTACAATTAGAATAGAAGAATGTATCTTGGCTTATGCATAAGCAAGCATTTGTACTTTCAGTTCGCGTTTTGCTTTGAGCAGTTTCTGCTTAGTTAACTTTTAATAATAGTTACAAATGTCCCAAACTATTGGCCTATACCTTGACTATTCTTTCTTGACTTACTGACTGGAACCGGTGCCATGGTTACGGCAAGGGGTTGACTTGTTATTACTTTTAATCAAACAGAAGTAAGAGCACAAACCATTGTGCACAGGAACAAAAACAAGTTGCCCAGTACTAAGCACTAATCTATCTTCTTAACATTAAATTTTCTTCTCTAGATTTTAATTTAATTTTTCAAAAACTTCCTTGACAGGAATACAGGGAGTTTTTCTTTAGACATTAACAATTTACACTCCACAGCTGAATCATTGCATTTAGAGCAAACAGATCTATGCTTTAGAAGTAGTTGCATTAATTGGGAAAGTCATGATTTTTCCTTTATACTTAATGGTCATATGAGAAATCAAACTATATTTATTAAAGGAATACAAAAACAAATCAGCCCATTCCCAGAAACATACTGCGCTCCTCCAGAGGATGGACGCCTATCGCCATCCACCTCAGTAGGGCCTTGCCATTGCCTGAGTCAGGGGGGGGGGCGCAGCAGGGTTGCAGAAGGGTCTTACAGAGAGCAGAGGTAGTAGACTGAGGTGCAGAAGGATCGTTTCAGAGAGAAGAGTTTTTAGACTAAGTTGCTGAAGGACTCTTGCAGACAGCAGATGTTAAAGACTGGTGTGCAAATGGATTGTTGCAGAGAGTAGAGGTTGGAGACTGGGGTGAAGAGGGATCGGTGCAGAGAGCAGAGGATGGAGACTGGTGTGCAGAAAGACTGTTACAGAGAGAAGATGTTGGAGACTGAGGTGCAGAAGTAACGTTGCAGAGTACAGAGTTTGGAGACTGAGGTGCAGAAGGACTGTTACAGAGAGCAGAGTTTAAGAATGGGTTGCAGTGGGGTCTTACAGAGAGCACATTTTGGAGACTGAGTTGCAGAAGGACTTTTACAGAAAGTAGAGGTTGGAGACTTAGAAGCATAAGGACTGTTGTAGAGAGTAGAGGTTGGAGACTGAGGTCCAGAATGATTGTTACAGGGATCAGAGGGTGGAGACTGGAGTGCAGAAGAAGTGTTACAGAGAGCAGTGTTTGGAGACTGGGGTGCAGAAAAACTGTTACTGAGAGCAGAGGTTGGAGACTGGGGTGCAGAAGGACCATTGCAGAGAGCAGAGGTGGAGACAGAGGTGCAGAAGGATTGTTACAAAGAGCAGAGTTTGGAGACTGGGGTGCAGAAGGACGGTTGCAGATAGAAGAGTTTGGAGAATGCGATGAAGAAGGACTGTTTCAGGGAGCAGGTGTTGGAGACTTGGGTGCAGAATGACTGTTGCAGAGAGCAGAATTTGGAGACTGAGTTTCAGAAGGACTGTTACAGAGAGCAGAGTTTGGATACTGGGGTGCAGAAGGACTGACACAGAAAGCAGAGGTTGGAGACTCAGGTGCAGAAGTACCCTTACCGAGAGCAGAGTTTGGAGAATGCAGTACAAAAGGACTGATACAGAGAGCAAAGGTTGGAGACTGGGGTAAAGAATGACTGTTGCAGAGAGCAGATTTTGGAGACTGAGGTCCAGAAGGACAGTTGCAGAAAGTAGAGGTTGCAGACTAAGGTGCAGAAGGACAGTTACACAGAGCACAGGTTGGAGACTAGGGTTCAGAAGAACTGATACAGAAAGCAGAGGTTGGAGACTCGGGTGCAGCAGTACCCTTACAGAGAACAGAAGTTTGAAAATGCAGTACAGAAGGACTATTACAGAGAGCAGAGTTTGGAGACTGGTGTGGAGAATTACTGTTGCAGAGAGCAGATGTTGGAGACTGGGGTGCAAAAGGACTGTTGCAGAGAGCAGAGGATGGAGATTGTGGTGCAGAAGGACTGTTGCAGAGAGCAGACGTTGCAGATTGAGTTTCAGAAGGACTGTTACAGAGGGCAGAGTTTGGAGACTGTGGTGCAAAATGACTGATATAGAAAGCAGATGTTGGGTACTGGGGTGCATAAGGACCCTAACGGAGAACAGAGGTTGCAGACTGCGGAACAGAAGGACTGTTTTAGAGAGCAGAGGTTGGAGACTGCGGTGCATAAAAACTGATGTAGAGAACAGATGTTGGAGACTGGGGTGCAGAAGTAACATTGGGGCGAGCAGAGTATGGAGACTGGGGTTTAGAATGACTGTTTCAGAGAGCAGTTGTTGAAGACTGTGGTGCAGAGAAACTGTTACAGAGAGCAGTGTTTGGAGACTGGGGTGCAGGACTGATACTGAGAGCAGAGGTTAGAGACTGGGATGCAGAAGGGCTATTAAAGAGAGCAGAGTTTGGAGACTTGGGTGCAGAAGGCCTGTTACTGAGAGCAGAGGTTGGAGACTGGGGTGCAGAAGGCCTCTTACAAAGAGCAGAGGTTAGAGACTGATTTGCAGAAGGACTGTTACAGAGAGAAGAGGTTGGAGACTGGGGTTCAGAAGGACTGTTGCAGAGTGCAGTGTTTTTAGACTGGGGTGCAGAGGACTGTGGCAGAGAGCAGAGTTTGGAGACTGGGGTGCAGTAGGACTGTTACAGAGAGCAGAGGTTGAAGCCTGGCTTGCAGAACGACGGATACAGAAAGCAGAGTTTGGAGACTTGGGTTCAGAAGTAGTGATACAGAAAGCAGAGTTTGGAGATGGTGTGCACATGGACCTTTAAAGAGAACAGAGGTTGGAGATTGATTTACATAGGGACTGTTACAGAGAGTAGAGGTTGGAGACTGGGGTGCAGAATAAGTGTTGTAGAGAACAGAGGTGGGAGACTCTTGTGCAGAAGGACCATTACAGAAAGCATAGGTTGGAGACTGGGTTTCATAAAGATCTCACAGAGACTAGAGTTTGGACCCTGAGGTACATAAGGACTGTTGCAGAGAGCAGAGGTTGGAGTTTGAGGTGCAGAAGGACTGTTACAGAGAGCAGAAGTTGGAGACTTCGGTGGAAAATACTGTTGCAGAGAGCAGATTTTAGAGCCTGGGGTGAGGAATGACTGTTGCAGAGAGCAGAGGTTGAAGACTGGGGTGCAGAAGGACTCTTGCAGAGAGCAGAGTTTGCAGAGTGAAGTGCAGAAGGACTATAACAGAGAGCAGAGTTTGGAGACTTGAGTGCAGAAGGACCCTTACAGAGAACAGAGGTTGAATACTGCGGTACAGAAGAACTGTTGTAGAGAACAAGGTTGGAGACTGGGGTGCAGAGGGACCATTGCAGAGAGCAAATTTTGGAGACTGGGGTGCCGAAGCAATGTTACAGAGAGTAGAGTTTGGAAACTGGGATTCGGAAGGATCTTACACAGAGGAAAGTTTGGAGATTGGGGTGCAGAAAGATTGTTGCACAGAGCAGACGTTGGAGACTGGGGTGCAGGATGATCGTTGCAGAGAGTAGATTATTGAGACTGGGGTATACAAGGACTGTTTTAGAGAGCAGATGTTGGAGACTGGGGTGCAGAAAGACTGTTTCAGAGAGCAGTTGTTGAGGACTGATGTGGAGAAAAACAGTTAAAAAGAGCATTGTTTGGAGACTGGGGTTCAGGACTTATTCTGAGAACAGATTTTGGAGACTGGGGTGAAGAAGGATCTTACAGAGAGAAGAGTTTGGAGACTGACGTGCAGAAAGACTGTTACAGAGAGCAGAGGTTGGAGACTGTGGTGCAGAAGGACTGTTAAAGAGAGCAGAGTTCAGAAACTTCGGTGCAGAAGGCCTGTTACAGAGAGCAGAGGATGGAGACTGGTGTGCAAAAGGCCTGTTAAAGAGAGCAGAGTTTGGAGATTGGGGTGCAGTAGTACTGTTACAGAAAGCAGAGTTTGGAGACTTCTTTTCAAAAGAATCATACAGAGAGCAGAGTTTGAAGACTGAGTTGCAGAAGGACCGTTACAGAGAGTAGATGTTGAAGACTGAGATGTAGAAAGACCATTGCAGAGAGCAGAGATTGGAGACTGAGGTGCAGAAGGACTGTTGCGGAGTGCAGAGGTTGGAAACTTGGGTGCAGAAGGACTGTTGCCGAGAGCAGTGGTTGGAGATTGGGGTGCCGAAGGACTGTGAAGAGAGCAGAATTTGGAGACTGAGGTGCAGAAGGACTGTACAGAGAGCAGACGTTGGAGAAAGAAGTGCAGAAAAATTGATACAGAAAGCAGAGTTTGGAGACTGGTGTGCAGAACGACAGTTACAGAGAGAAGAGTTTGAAAACTGGAGTATAGAACGACTGTTACAGAGAGCAGAGGTTTAAAACTGGGGTGGAGAAGGACTTTTGCAGAGATCAGATGTTAAAGTCTGTGGTGCAGAAGGACTGTTGCATAGAGGAAGTTGGAGACTGGTGTGCAGAAGGACTGTTGCATAGAGGAAGTTGAAGACTGGTGTGCAGAAGGACTGTTGCAGAGAGTAGGGTTTGGAGACTGAGGTGCAGAAGAAATGTTGCGGAGAGAAGACGTTAGAGATTGGGGTGGAGTAGGACTGTTGCTGAGAGCAGAATTTGAAGACAAAGGTGCAGAAAAATTGTTACAGAGAGCAGTGGTTAGAGACTTGAGTGCAGAAGTACTGATACAGAAAGCAGAGATTAGAGACTGGGATTCAGAAGGACTGCTGTAGATAGCAGATTTTGGAGACTGGAGTGGAGAAAGACTGTTGCAGAGAGTAGCATTTGGAGATTAAGGTGCCACAGGACTGTTGCAAAGAGCAGAGGTTGGAGACTGAAGTGGAGAAGGACTGTTACTGAGAGCAGAGTTTGGAGACTGGGGTGCAGAAGGACTGATACAGAAAGCAGAGGTTGGAAACTGGGGTGCAGAAGGACAAATGCAGAGAGCAGAAGTTAGAGACTGTGTTGCAAAAGGATCTTACTGAGAGCAGATTTTGGAAACTGAGGTGAAGAAGCACTGTTGCAGAGAGCAGAGGTTGGAGATTCGGGTGCAGCAGGACTGTTGCAGAGAGCAGAGGTTGGAGTCTGAGGTGCAGAAGGACTGATACAGAATGCAGAGTTTGGAGACTGGGGTGCAGAAGGACCATTACAGAGAGCAGAGGTTTGAGACTACAGTACAGAAGGACTGTTACAGAGAGCAGAGTTTGGAGAGTGAAGTATAGAAGTACTGTTACAGAGAGAAGAGGTTGGAGTATGGGGTGCAGAATAAGTATTGTAGAGAACAGAGTTTGGAGACTCGGGTTCAGAAGGACCATTCTAGAAAGCAGAGGTTGGAGACTGGGTTTCAGAAAGATCTTACAGAGAGCAGAGGTTGGACACTGAGGTGCAAGAGGACAGTTACGGAGAGCAGAGGTTGGAGACTGCAGTACAGAGAGACTGTTACACAGAGCAGAGGTTGAAGAGTGGGGTGCAGAAAGACAGTTACAGAAAGCACAGTTTTGAGACTGGGGTTAAGAAGAAATGTTGCAGAGAGCAGAGGTGAGAGACTGAGGTGCAGAAGGACTGTTGCAGAGAGCTGAGGTTGGAGATTGAGGTGAAGAAAGACTGTTACAGAAAGCAGAGTTTGGAGACTGGGGTGCACAAGGACCATTGCAGAGATCAGAGTTTGGTAACTGAAGTGAAGAAGGATTGTTAAAGAGAACAGAAGTTAGAGACTAGGGTGCAAAAGGACTGTTGCAGAAAGCAGAGTACGGAGACTGGGGTTTAGAAGGACTGTTGCAGAGAGCAGAGGTTGGAGACTGGGGTGCAGAAGGACTGTTACATAGAGCAGAGTTTGGAGACAGGTTTACAGAAGGATCGTACAGAGAGCAGAGGTTCGAGACTGAGGTGCAAAAGGACTATTACAGACAGCAGAGTTTGGAGACTGGGGTGCAGAAGGATCGTTGCAGAGAACAGCGTTTTCAGACTGAGGTGCAGAACTGTTGAAGAGAGCAGAGGTTGGAGATAGGGGTGGAGAAGGACTGTTACATAGAGCAGATGTTGGATACTGGGGTACAGGGGGATCGTTGCAGAGAGCAGAGTTTGGAGTCTGGGGTGCAGAAGGACTGTTGGATACAGCAGACGTTAGAAACTGGTGTGCAGAAAGGTAGTTGCAGACAGCAGAGGTTTGAGACTGGGGTGCAGAAGGACTGTTACAGAGAGCAGAGTTTCGAGACTGAGGTGAAGAAGAATTGTTGCAAAAAGCAGAGGTTGGAGGCTGGGGTGCAGAAGAACTCCTACAGAGGGCAGAGTTGTTAGACAAAGTTGCACGAGGATCTTACAGAGAGCAGAGTTGTAGACCCATGTGCTTCAGGACTGTTAAAGAGAGCAGAGGTTGGAGACTAGGGTGCAGAAGGATCGTTTAAGAGAACAGAGTTTTCACCCTAAGGTGCAGAAGGTCTTTTGCAGAGAGCACATCTAGGAGACTGGGGTGCTGAAATACTGTTGCAAAGAGCAGAGTTTGGGGACTGGGGTGCAGAAGGATTTTTATAAAGAACAGTGGTTGTAGACTGTGGTGCAGTAGGCCTATTACGGAGAGCAAAGTTTGGAGAAGGGTACAGAAGTGCATTTACAGAGAGTAGTTTTTGGAGACTGTGGTGTAGAAGGGCAGTTGTAGAGAGCAGAGGTTGAAGACTGAGATGCAGAAGGATTGTTACATAGAGTAGAGTTTGGAGACTGGGTTGCAGAGGGTCTGTTGCAGAGAGCAGAGGCTGGACACTGGGGTGTAGAAGAACTGCTGCGGAGAGCACAGGTTGGAGACTGGGTTGTAGAAGGACTGTTGCAGAGAGCAGAGTTTGGAGACTGTGTTACAGTAGGACTGTTAAATAGGCAGAGGTTGGAGATTTGGTACAGAAGAACTGTTGCAGAGAGCAGATGTTGGAGACTGGGGAGCAGAAGGACTTTTGCAGAGAGCAAAGTTTGTAGACTGAGGTACAAAAGCACTGTTACAGAGAGCACAGTTTGGAGAATGGGGTGCAAAAGGCCTGTTACAGAGAGCAGAGGTTGGAGACTGGGGTGCAGAAAAACTGTTACAGAAAGCAGTGTTTAGAGACAGGGATGCAGAAGAATCTTACAGAGAGCAGAGTTTGGAGACTGAGGTACAATAGGACTGTTACTGAGAGCAGACGTCGGAGACTGGGGTGCAGAAGGGTCATTGCAGAGAACAGAGTTTTCAGACTGAGGTGCAGAAGGACTGTTGCAGAGAGCAGAGTTTGAAGACTGAGGTGCAGAAGGACTGTTACAGAGAGCAGATTTTGGAGACTGCACTACAGGAGGACTGTTACAAAGAGCAGAGTTTGGAGAATGGGGTGGGGAAGGACTTTTGCAGAGAGCAGAGGATGGAGACGAGGTGCAGAAAGATCGTTGTAGAGAGCAGAGTATTGAGACTGGGGTGCAAAAGGACTGTTACAGAGAACATAATTTTGATAAGGGGTGCAGAAGGACTGTTACAGAGGGCAGAGTTTGGAGACTGGGTTTCAGAAAAATTATACGAAGAGGAAATGTTAAGACTGAGGTGCAGAAGGACTTTTACAGAGAGTAGAGGTTAGAGACTGAGGTGCTGAAGGAATGTTGCAGGAGTAGAAATTTGAGACTTTGGTGCAGGAGGACTGTGGCAGAGAGCAGAGTTTGGAGACTGAGGTTAAGAAAAACTGTTACAGAGAGCGGAGTTTGGAGACTGGGGTGCAGAATGACTGATACAAAAAGCAGAGGTTGGAGACTGGGGTAGAGAAGGACTGTTTCAGAGTGCAGAGTTTGGAGACTGGGGTGCACAAGGATCGTTGCAGAGAGAAGAGTTTTCAGACTGAGGTGCAGAAAGACTGTTGCCGAGAGCAGATGTTGGAGACTAGGGTGAAGAAGGACTTTTTCAAAGAGCAGAGTTTGGAGACTGGGGTGTAAAAGGATTGTTTCAGAGAGCAGAGGTTGGAGACTGGGGTGCAGATGGACCGTGACAGAAAGCGGAGTTTGGAGACTGGGGTGCAGAAGGACTGTTACAGAGAGCAGAGATTGGTGACTGAGGTGCAGAAGGATTGTTACAGAAAGCAGAATTTAGAGACCGGATTCACAAGGATCTTTGCAGAGAGCAGAGTTTTCAGACTGAGCTGCAGAAGGATTGTTGCAGAGAGCAGATGTTGGAGACTGGGGTGCAGTAGGATTGTTACAGAGAGCAGAGGTTGGAGACAGGGGTAAAAAAGGACCATTGCAGAGATCAGAGTTTGGAAACTGAGGTGAAGAAGGACTGCTGAAGAAACCAGAATTTGAGACAGCAGTGCAGAAGGACTGTGGCAGAGAGCTGAGGTTGGAGACGGGAGTTGCAGAAGGACGGTAACAGAGAGTAGAGGTTGGAGACTGAGGTACAGAAAGATTGTTGTTGAGAGCAGAGGATGGAGACTGGGGTGCAGAAAGACTGTTGAAGAGAGCAGAAGTTGGAAACTGAGGTACAGAAGGACTGTTACAGACAGCAGAGTTTGGAGACTGGGGTGCAGAAGGACTGATACAGAAAGCAGAAGTCGGAGACTGGGGTGCGGAAGAACCATTATAGAGAGCAGAGGTTGGAGATTGCAGTACAGAAGGACTGTTACAGAGAGCAGAGTTTGGAGACTGGGATGGAGAAGGACTGTTTCAGAGAGTAGATGTTGGAGACTGGGGTGCAGAAAAACTGTTGCAGAGAGCATAATTTGGAGACTATGGTGCAGAAGGATTGTTGCATAGAGCAGAGGTTGGAGACTGCGGTGCTGAAGGGCTCTTGCAGACACCAGAAGTAGGAGAATGGGGTGCAGAAGGACCGTTGCAGAGAGCAGAGTTTGGAGAATGTGATACAGAAGGACTGTTACAGAGAGCAGAGGTTGGAGACTGCAGTACAGAAGGACTGTTAAAGAGAGCAGAGGTTGGAGACTGGGGAGCAGAAGGACTGTTACAGAGAGCAGAGTTTGAGACTGGGGACCAGAAGGAATGTTACAGAGAGCAGAGTATAAACTGGGGTGCAGAAGGATCTTACAGAGAGCAGAGGTTGGATACGAGGGTGCAGAAGGACTGTTACAGAGAGCAGAGGTTGGAGACTGAGGTGCAGAATTATTGTTACAAAAAGTAGATTTTTGATACTGGGGTTCAAAAGGATTGTTGCAGAGAGAAGAGTTTTCACACTGAAGTAAAGAAGGACTGTTGCAGAGAGCAGATGTTGGAGAGTGGGTGCAGAAGAATCGTTGCAGAGAGCAGAGGTTGGAGACTGGGGTGCAGAAGGATTTTGACAGAGAGCAGAGGTTTGAGACTGGGGTGCAAAAGAACCATTGCAGAAATCAGAGTTTGGGAACTGAGGTTAAGAAGGATTGTTTCACAGAACAGATGTTGGAGACTGTGGTGCAGAAGGACTGTTACAGAGAGCAGAGTTTGGAGACTGGGGTGCAGAAGGACTGTTACAAGGAGCATAGTTTGGAGACACGGTTGCAGAAACATCTTACAGAGAGAAGAGTTTGAAGACAGAGGTGCAACAGGACTGTTACAGAGAGCAGAGTTTGGAAACTGGGGTGCAGAAGGATCTTTGCAGAAGGCAGAGTTTGGAGACTGGGTCGCAGTAGGATCTTACAGACATCAGAGGTGGCAGACTGAGGTGCAGAAGGAATGATACAGAGAGTAGAGTTTGCAGACTGAGGTGTAGAAGGACCATTGCAGAGAGCAGAGGTTGGAGACTGAGGTACAGAAGGATTGTTACAGATAGCAAAGGCTGGAGACTGGGGTCAAAAAGACTGTTACAGATAGCAGAGTTTGGAGACTGGGGTGTAGAAGGACTGTTTCAGGTAGCAGGTGTTGGAGACTTGAGTGCAGAAGGACTGTTGCAGAGAGATGAGTTTGGAGACTGAGGAGAAGAAGGACTGTAACAGAGAGAAGAGGTTAAAGACTGGGGTGCAGAAGGACTGATACAGAAAGCAGAGGTTAGAGATTGGGAATCAAACGGACTGTTACAGAAAGGAAATTTTGGAGACAGTAATACAGGAGGACTGTTACAGAGAGCAGATGTTGGAGACTGGGGAAGAGAAGAACTGTTTCAGATTGCAGATTTTGAAGACTGGGGTGGAGAAGACCTGTTTCAGAGTGCAGATATTGGAGACTGAGGTGGAGAAGAAATTTTGAAGAGAGCATAGGTTCGAGACTCGGGTGCAGAAGAACTCCCGCAGAGAGCAGAGGTTGGAGACTGAGGTGCAGAAAGAATGTTACAGAGAGCAAAGGTTGGAGACTGGGGTGAAATTACTGATACAGAAAGCAGAGGTTGGAGACTGGGGTGCAGAAGGCCCGTACAGAAAGCAAAGTTTGGAGGCTAGGGTACAGTAGGACTGTTGCAGAGAGCAGATGTTGGAGACTGTTTTTCAGAATGACTTTTGCAGAGAGCAGATGTTAGAGAATTTGTTGCAGAAGTAAGGTTGAAGAAAGCAGAGGTTGGAGACAGAGTGCAGAAGGACTGTTACACAGAGCCGAGGTTGGAAACAGTCGTACAGAAAGACTGATACAGAAAGCAGAGTTTGAGACTGGAGTGCAGAAGGACCGTTACAGAGAGTAGAGGTTGGAGACTGGTGAGCAGATGGACTGCTGCAGAGAACAGAGTTTGGAGACTGGGGTGCAGCAGGACCGGTGCAGAATGCTTAGGATGGAGCCTGGGGTGTAGTAGAAATGTTACAGAGAACAGAGTTTTTAAACTGGCATGCAGAAGGTTCTGACAGAAAGCAGAGGTTGGAGACAGGCGTGCATAAGGACTGTTGAGGACTGGAGATGTTGGAGACTGGCGTTCAGACAATAGTTGCAGAGAGCAGAGGTTTGAGACTGGGGTACAGAAGGAGTTTTGTAGAGAGAAGGCTTTGGAGAATGGGGTGCAGAAGGATCGTTTCAGACAGCAGAGGTTTGAGACTAGGGTACAGAAGGACTTTTACACAGAGTAGAGCTGGAGACTGAGGTGTAGAAGGACCGTTGCAGAGAGCAGAGGTTGGAGACTGAGCTGCAAAAACACTGTTACAGAGAGTAGAGGTTGGAGATTGGGGTGCAAAAGGTCTGTTACATAGAGAAGAGTTTGGAGACTGGGGTGCAGAAGAGCTGTTACAGAGAGTAGAGTTTTTAGACAAGGTGCAGAAGGATCTTACGAAGAGCAGAGATTGTAGACCGAGGTGTAGCAGGACTGGTACAGAGAGCAGATGTTGCAGACTCAGGTGCAGAAGGACTGTTACAGAGAGTAGAGGTTGGAGACTGAGGTGTAGAAGGATCGTTGCAGAGAACAGAGTTTTAAGACTGAGGTGCAGAAGGACTGTTTCAGAGAGCACATGTTGGAGACTGGGGTGCAGACGGACTGTTTCAGAGTGCAGAGGGTGGAGACTGGGGTGCTGAAGGATCCTTGTAGAGAGCAGAGTTTAGATACAGGGGTGGAGAAGGATTGTTATAGAAAAAAGACTTTAGAGACTGGGGCATAGAAAGCCTGTTATGGAGAGGAGAGTTTGGATAAGGGGTGCAGAAGGAATGTTAAAGGGGGCAGAGATTGGAGACTGGGTTCCAGAAGGATCTTACTGAGAGCAGACGTTGGAGACTGAGGTGGAGAAGGACTGTTTAAGAGAGTAGAGGTGTAAGACTGAGATGAAGTAGGACTGTTACAGAGAGCATAGTTTGGAGACTGGGGTGCAGAAGGCCTGTTACACAGAGCAGATGTTGGAGACTGGGGTGTAGAAGGACTGTTACAGATAGCACAGTTTATAGACTGGGTTGCAGAAGGATATTATAGAGAGCAGAGTTTGGAGACTGAGGAGAAGAAGGATTATTACAGAGAGCAGAGTTTGGAAACTGGGGTGAAGAAGGATCTTACAGAGAGCAGAGATTTAAGACTGGGGTGCAGAAGGACTGTTACAAAGAGCAGAGGTGGGAGACTGAGATTCAGAAGGACTGTTACAGAAAGCAGATTTTGGAGACTGGGGTGTAGAAGAATAGTTGCAGAGATCAGACTTTTCAGACTGAAGTGAAGAAGGACTGTTTCAGAAAGCAGATGTTGGAGACTGGGGTGTAGAAAGACTTTTGCAGAGAGCAGAGGTTGGAGACTGGGTTGCAAAAGAATCGTTGCAGAGAGCAGAGGTTGGAGACTGGTGTGCAAACGATTGTTACAGAGAGGAGAGGTTGGAAAATGGGGTGCAGAAGGACGATTGCAGAAAGCAGAATTTGGGGACTGAGGTGCAATAGGATTGTTACAGAGAACAGAAGTTGGAGGACTGTTGCAGCGAGCAGAGGTTGGACACTGTGGTGCAGAAATATCATTGCAGAGAGAAGAGGTTGGAGACCTTGGTGCATTCGGACTGTTACAAATAGCAGAGTTTGAAGACTGGGTAGCAGAAGGATCTTACAGAAATCTAGGTTAGAGACTGAGGTGCAGAAGCACTGTTACAGAGAGTAGAGGTTGTATTTTGAGGTGCAGAAGGACCGTTGCAGAGAGCACAGGTTGGAGAATGAGGTGCAGAAGAATTGATACAGAGAGAAGAGTTTGGAGACTGGGGTGCAGAAAGACTGTTGCAGAGAGTAGAGGTTTTAGACTGGGGTGTAGAAGGACTGTTGCAGAGAGTAGAGGTGGAGATTGGGGTGCAGAAGGATTGAAGAAGAGAGCAGAGGTTGTAGACTAAGGTGCAGAAGGACAGTTACACAGAGCAGAGTTTGAAGACTGGGGTGCAGAAGGACTGATACAGAAAGCAGAGTTTGGAGACTCGGGTGCAGAAGGACTGTTACAGAGAGCAGGGGTGGAGACTGCAGTACAGAAGGACTTTTACATATAGTTGAGCTTGGAGACTGGGGTGCAGAAGGATCATTGCAGAGAGCAGAGTTTGGAGACTGAGAAGCAGAAGGATTCATGCAGAGAGCAGAGGAGGAGACTGGGGTGCAGAAGGAGTGTTACAGAGAGGAGAGGTTGGAGAATGTGGTGCAGGAGGATCTTTCAGAGAACTGAGGTTGGGGAATTGGGTGTAGAAGGACTGTTGCAGAGAGCAGATGTTTGAGACTGGGGTGTAGAGGGACATTTACAGAGAGCAGAGGTTGGAGACTGATGTGTAGAAGGACTGTTACAGAGAGCAGATGTTGGAGACTGGAGTGCAGAAGGAATATTACAGAGAGCAGAGTTTGGAGACTAGGGTGCAAAAGGACTATTGCAGAGAAAAGGTTTTGGAAACTTGGGTGCAGAAGAAATTCTGCAGAGAGCAGAGGTTGGAGACTGAGGTGTAGAATGACTTTTACAGACAGCAGAGTTTGGGGACTGTGGGTGCAAAGGATATTACAGAGAGCAGAGGTTGGGGGAAACTGTGGTGCAAAGGACTGTTGCAGAGAGCAAGAGGTTAGAGACTGAGGTGCAGAAGGATCGTTGCAGAGAGAAAGAGGTTGAAGACTGGGGTGCAGAAGGACTGATACAGAGAGCAGAGGATGGAGACTGGGGTCAGAAAGACAGTTACAGAGAGCACAGTTTGGAGGCTAGGGTGTAGGAAGAAATGGTGCAGTGAGCAGAGATTGGAATTTGTGGTACAGAAGTAATGTTACAAAGAGCAGAGGGTCAAGACTGGAAATCAGAAGGAATGTCACATAGAACAGAGTTTTGAAACTGGGGTGCCGAAGGATCTTACAGAGAGAGAGGCTGGACACTGGAGTCATAAAGACTGTTGCAGAGAGCTGGGGATGTGGCTCAAGCGGTAGCGCGCTCGCCTGGCATGCGTGCGGCCCGGGTTCGATCCTCAGCACCACATACCAACAAAGATGTTGTGTCCGCCGAGAACTAAAAAATAAATATTAAAAATTCTCTCTATCTCTCTCTCTCCTCTCTCACTCTCTCTTTAAAAAAAAAGACTGTTGCAGAGAACAGATGTTGGAGACTGGGGTGCAGAAGATCGTTGAGGAGAGCAGAGGTTTGAGACTGAGGTGCCGAAGGATTGCTACAGAGAGCAGAATTTATAGACTGGGGTGCAGTAGGATAGTTACAAAGAACACAGATTGGAAACTGTGGTGCAGAATAAATGTTTCAGAGAGCAGAGGTTGGAGACTGTGGTGCAAAAGGACTGTTAAAGAGAGCAGTTCTTGGAAACTGGCATGCAGAAGGATCCTTGCAGCGAGCAGAGGTTGGAGACTGTGGTGTAGAAGGACTGTTGCTGAGAGCAGAGGTTGGAGACTGAGTGCAGAAGGATCGTTGTAGAGAGCACATTTTGGAGACTAGGGTGCAGAAGGGACTGTTACAGAAAGCAGACGTTTGAGACTGAAATTCAGAAGATTGTTAGATAGAGCAGAGGTTGGAGACTGGGTACAGAAGGACCATTAAGAGAGCGAAGGTTGGAGACTGAGGTGCAGAAGGACTTTACAGAGAGCACAGGTTGGATACTGGGGTGCGGAAGGACTGTTACAGAGAGCAGAGGTTGGAGAAAGAGTTGCAAAAGAATCTTACAGAGAGCAGAGTCTGAAGACTGGGGTGCAGAAGGACTTGCAGAGAGCAGAGGTTGGAGACTGAGGTGCAGAAGGATCGTTGCAGAGAGAAGAGGTTGAAGACTGGGGTGCAGAAGGACTGTTACAGAGAGCAGAGGTTCGAGATTGGGGTGCAGAAGATTGTTAGAGAGAGCAAAGTTTGGAGATTGGGGTGCAGAAGCCTGTTACAGAGAGCAGAGTTTGGAGACTGAGGTGCAGAAGGAGTTTTAAAGAGAGCAAAATTTGGAGACTGAGGTGCAGAAGGATTGGTACAGGGAGAAGAGGTTGGAGACTGAGGTGTAGAAAGACTGATACAGAGAACAGAGTTTGGAAACTGTGGTACAGTAGGATCGTTCTAGAGAGCAGAGGTTGGAAACTGAGGTGCAGAAAGATAGTTGGAAAGAGCAGAGGTTGGAGACTGAGGTGTAGAAGGAAAGTTACACAGAGCACAGTTTGTAGACAGGGGTAAGAGAACAGTTACAGAGAGCACAGTTTTGAGAGTGGGGTGCAAAACTAATGTTGAAGTTAGCAGAGATTGAGACTGCGGTGCAGAAGTACTGTAGCAGAGAGCAGAGGTTGGAGACTGGGATGCAGAAGGACTGTTTCAGAGAGCAGTTCTTGGAAACTGGCATGTAGAAGGATCGTTGCAGTGAGCAGAGGTTGGAGACTGTGGTGTAGAAGGACTGTTGCTGAGAGAAGAGGTTGGAGACTGAGGTTGCAGAAGGATCGTTGCAGAGAGAAGAAGTTGGAGACTGGGGTGCAGAAGGCCTGTTAAAGAGAGCAAAGTTTGGAGACTGAGGTCCAGAAGACCTGTTACACAGAGCAGAGGTTGGAGACTGGGGTGCAGAAGGATTTGTTCAGATAGCACCTTATTAAGACTGGGGTGCAGAAGGAATGCTGCAGAGAGCAGAGGTTTCAGACTGAGGCTTAGAGGACTGTTAGAGAGAATAGAGTTTGGAATCTTAGGTAGAGAAGGACTGTTACAGAAAGTAGAGTTTGGCAACTGGGGTGCCGAAGGACCATTATAGAGAGAAGAGCTTGGAGACTGCGGTAAAGAAGGATTGTTAGAGAGAGCAGAGTTTGGAGACTTTGGTGCAGAACGACCGTTGTAGAGAGGACATTTTGGAGACTAGGGTGCAGATGGACTGTTACAGAGAGCACAAGTTGGAGACTAAAATGCAGAAGTTTGTTAGAGAGAGCAGAGGTTGGAGACTGGGGTACAGAAGGACCATTAAGAGAGCGAAGGTTGGAGACTGAGTTGCAGAAGGACTTTTACTGAGAGCAAAGGTTGGATACTGGGGTGCAGATGGACTGTTACAGAGAGCAGAGGTTGGAGAAAGGGATGCAAAAGAATCTTACAGAGAGCAGAGTCTGGAGACCTGGGGTGCAGAAGGACTGTTGCAGAGAGTAGAGGTTGGAGACTGAGGTGCAGAAGGATCGTTGCAGAGAAAAGAGGTTGAAGCCTGGGGTGCAGAAAGATAGATACAGAGAGCAGTGGTTTCTAGATTGGGGTGCAGAAGAATTGTTACAGAGAGCAAAGTTTGGAGACTGAGGTGCAGAAAGCCTGTTACAGAGAGCAGAGTTTGGAGACTGAGGTGCAGAAGGAGTGTTAAAAAGAGCAGAATTTGGAGACTGGGGTGCAGAAGGACCATTGCAGGGAGCAGAGGATGGAAGCCTTGTGAGAAGAAGGATCATTGCAGAGAGCAGATATTGAGACTGGGGTTCAGAAGGACTGTTGCAGAGAGTAGAGTTTGGAGACTGAGGTGCGGAAGGATCGTTACAGAGATCAGAGGTGGAGACTGAGGTGCAGAAGGACTTTTATAGAGAGCAGAGTTTGGAGACTGGGTTGCAGAAGGATTCCTACAGAGAGCAGAGGATGGAGAGTCGGGTGCATAAGGAGTGTTACAGAGAGCAGAGTATGGAGATTCTGGTTTAGAAGAACTGTTTAAAAAAGCAGAGTTTTTAGACTGGTGTTCAGAAGGATTGTTGCAGAGTGCAGAGTTTTGATTCGGGTGCAGCAGGAGTTTTACAGAGAGTATAGCTTGGAGACTGGTGTGCAGAAGAACTGTTACAGAGAGCAGAGGTTGGAGACTGGGGTGCAGAAAGACAGTTACAGAGAGCACAGGTTGGAGACTGGGTGCAGAAGAAATGTTGCAGAGAGCATAGATTTGAGACTGGGTGCAGAAGCACTGTTGCAGAGAGCAGAGGTTGGAGACTGAGGTGCAGAAGGATCATTGCAGGGAGAAGAAGTTGAAGACTCAGGTGCCAGAAGGACTGTTACAGAGAGCAGAGGTTCGAGATTGGGGTGCAGAAGAATTGTTACAGAGAGCAAAGACCCTTCTACAACCCAGTCTCCAAACTCTGCTCTCTGTAACGGTCCTTCTGCAGAATAATTTCCAACCCCTGCTCTCTGTAACAGGAATTTTGCAATCCAGTCTCGAAATTCTGCTATGTGTAATAGGCCTTCAGAACCACAGTCTCCAACCTTTTCTCTCTGCAATGATTTTTCTATACCCCAGTCTCCAACCTCTGCTCTCGGCAACAGTCCTTCTGCACCCTAGTCACCAATCTCTGCTCTCTGTAAGGTCTTCATGCACTCCAGTCTCCAAACTCTGCTCTCTTTAACAATCTTTCTGCACCCCAGTCTTCAACATCTGCTCTCTGCAACAGTTCTTCTGCACTCAGTCTGAAAACTCTGCTCTCTGCAAGGACACTTCTTCACCCCAGTCTCCTACCTCTTCGCTGTGTACAGTCCTGCTGCACCTCAGTCTCACAAGTCTGCTCTCTCTAAGATCCTTCTGCAACTTAGTCTTTAAACTCTGCACTCTGTAACAGTCCTGCTTCACAACAGTCTCCAAACACTGCTCTTTGCAACAGGACTTCTGCACCCCAGTCTCCAACTCTGCTCTCTGTAACAGACCTTCTGAACCCCAGTCTCCAACCTCTACTCTTTGAAATGATTCTTCTCCACCCCAGTCTCAAACATCTGCTCTCTGCCACAGTCGTTTTACACCCCAGTCTCCAAACTCTGCTCTCTGTAAGATCCATCTGAACCCCAGTCTCCAAACTCTGCTCTCTGTAACAGGACTTCTGCAACCCAGTCTCCAACCTCTGCTCTCTGTAACAGGCCTTCTGCACCCCAGTCTCCAACCTCTTCTCTCTGCATTGATTCTTCTCCAACCCAGTCTCCACAATCTGCTCTCATCAACAGTCTTTTTTCACCCCAGTCTCCAAACTCTGCTCTCTGTAAGATTTATTTGAACCCCAGTCTCCAACCTCTTCTTTCTTTAACAGTCCTTCTGTACACCAGTCTCCAAATTCTGCTCTCTGTAACTGTCCTTTCGCACCTTAGTCTGCAAACTCTGCTCTCTGTAACAGTCCATCTGCACCTCAGTCTCTAAAATCTGCTCTCTGTAACACTCCTTCTACACCCCAGTCTTTAACCTCTGCTCTCTGTAACAGTCCTTCTGCACCCGAGTCTCCAACATCTGCTCTCTGCCACAGTCCTTCTTCACCCCAGTCTCCAAACAATGCTCTCTGCAAAGATCCTTCTTGACCCCAGTTTCCAACATCTGCTCTCTGCAACAGTCCTTCTGCACCACAGTCTCCAACCTCTGATCTGTGTAAGATCTTTCTGCACTCCAGTTTCCAAAATCTGCTCTCTTTAACACTCTTACTCCACCGCAGTCTCAAACCTCTGCTTTCAGCGAGGGTCCTGCAGCACCCCAGTCTCAAACTCTTTTGTCTTTAACAGTCCTTCTGCTCCCCAGTCTCTAACATCTGCTCTCTGTAACAGTCATTCTGTATCGCAGTATCCAACCTCTGCTCTCTGTAATGGTCCTTCTGCAACCCAGTCTCCTACCTCTGCTTTTTGAATCAGTTTTTCTTAACCCCAGTCTCCAAACTTTGCTTTCTGTATCTCTCCTTCTGCACCTCAGTCTCCACATGTGATTTCTGTAACAGTCCTTCTGCACCCCAGTCTTCAACTTCTGTCCTCTGTAACAGTCCTTCTTCACCCCAGTCTGAAACCTATGCTCTCTGCAACAGGTCTTCTGCATACAAGTCTCCAAACTCTGCTCTCTGCAACAGTCCTTCTGCACCATAGTTACCAAAATCTGCTCTCTGAAACAGTCTTTCTGCACCCCAGTCTCCAACCTCTACTCTCTGTAACAGTTCTCCTGTACTGCAGTCTCCACCCTCTGCTCTCTGTAATGGTCTTTCTCCACCAAGACACCAAATTCTGCTTTCTGTATCAGTCCTTCTGCACCCAAGTGTCGAAACTCTGCTCTCTCTAAGAGTCCTTCTGGACCTCAGTCTTCAACCTCTGCTCTCAGCAACAGTCCTTATGCACCCAGTCTCCAACCTCTGCTCCCTTCAAAAGTACTTCTGCACCCCAGTCTTTATCCTCTGCTCTCTGTAACAATCCTTCTGCACATCAGTCTCCAAACTCTGTTCTCTGCAACGGTCCTTCTGCACCTCAGTCTACAACTTCTACTCTCTTTAAAACTCCTTCCTGCACCTCATTCCCCAAACTCTGCTCTCTGTAGGATCCTTCTAAAACCCAGTCTCCAAACTTTCCTCTCTGTAACAGTCCTTCTGCACCCAAGTCTCCAACATCTGCTCTATGAAACAGTCTTTCTGCAACTCAGTCTGAAAAACTCTGTCTCTGCAATGATCCCTTCTGCACCTCAGCCTCCTACCTCTGCTCTCTGTAAGACCCTTCTGCAACCCAATCTCCAAACTCTGCTCTCTGTAACAGTCCTTCTGCACAACAGTTTCCAACCTCTGCTCTCTGCAACAGTCCTTCTGCACCCCAGTCTCTAAACTCTGCTCTCTTTAACAGTCCTTCTGCAACCTAGTGTCCAACATCTGCTCTCTGTAAGAGCCTTCTGCACCCCAGTCTCCACACACTCTGCTTTCTGTATCAGTCCTTCTGCACCCAGTCTCCAACCTCTGCTCTCTGCAACAGTCTTTCTGCACCCTAGTTAGCAACATCTGATCTCTGCAACAGTCCTTCTGTACCCCAGACTCCAACCACTGCTCTCTGTAAAAGACATTCTGTACTGCAGTCCAACCTCTGCTCTCTGTAACCTTCTTTCTTTACCACAAACTCCATTTCTGCTTTCTCTATCAGTCCTTCTGCACCCAGTCTTTAACCTCTGCTCATTGCAATGATCCTACTGCACCCCAGTCTCCAACCTCTTATCTCTACAACAGTCCTTCTGCACCTCAATCTCCAATCTCTGCTCTCCGAAACAGTTCTTCTGCACCCCAGTCTCCAAATCTCTCTGAAACATTCCTACGGAACCCTAGTTACCAACATCTGCTCTCTTTTACAGTCCTTCTGCACCCCTGTCTCCAAACTCTGCTCTCTGTAACAGTCCTCCTGTACTGCAGAATCCAACCTCTTCTCTCTGTAACAGTCTTCCTGCACCCCAGACTCCAATCTCTGCTTTCTGTGTCAGTCCTTCTGCACCCCAGTCTCCAAACTCTGCTCTCTATAACAGTCTTTCTGAACCTCAGTCTCCAACCTCTGCTCTCTGCAACAGTCCTTATGCACCACAGACTCCAAAATCCGCTATCTGCAACAGTCCATCTGCACTCTAGTCTCCAAACTCTGCTCTCTGTAACAATCCTTCTGCACCTCAGTCTCCAAACTCTGTACTCCTAAACATTACTTTTGAACCTCAGTCTCTAACATCTACTCTCTGTAACAGTCTTTCTGCACCTCATTCTTCAACCTCTGCTCTCTGTAGGATCCTTCTCCAACCCAGTCTCCAAACTCTGCTCTCTGTAACTGTCCTTCTGCACACCAGTCTCAAACATCTGCTCTCTGCAACAGTCCTTTTTCACCTCAGTCTCCTACATCTGCTCTCTGTAAGACCCTTCTACAACCCAGTCTCCAAACTCTGCTCTCTTTAATGGTCCTTATGCAGAATAGTTTTCAACCTCTGCTCTCTGTAACATGAATTTTGCAATCCAGTCTCCAAACTCTGCTCTGTGTAATCGGCCTTCAGAACCACAGTCTCCAACCTCTTCTCTCTGCAATGATTTTTCTCCACCCCAGTCTCCAACCTCTGCTCTAGGCAACAGTCCTTCTGCACCCTAGTCACCAATCTCTGCTTTCTGTAAGATCTTCATGTACTCCAGTCTCCGAACTCTGCTCTCTGTAACAATCCTTCAGCACACATGTCTTCAACATCTGCTCTCTGCAACAGTTCTTCTGCACCTCAGTCTGAAACTCTGCTCTCTGCAAGGACCCTTCTGCACCCCAGTCTCCTACCTCTTCGCTGTGTAACAGTCCTGCTGCACCTCAGTTTCACAAGTATGCTCTCTCTAAGATCCTTGTGAAACTTAGTCTTTAAACTCTGCACTCTGTAACAGTCTGGCTGCACAACAGTCTCCAACCTCTGCTCTCTATAAAAGGACTTCTGCACCCCAGTCTCCAACCTCTTCTCTCTGCATCGATTCTTTTCCACCCCTGTCTCCACAATCTGCTCTCATCAACAGTCCTTTTGCACCCCAGTCGCCAAACTCTGCTCTCTGTAAGATCCATTTGAACCCAAGTCTACAACCTCTGCTCTCTTTAACAGTCCTTCTGCACACCAGTCTCCAAATTCTGCTCTCTGCAACTGTCCTTCCGCACCTCAGTCTGCAAACTCTGCTCTCTGTAACAGTCCATCTGCACCTCAGTCTCTAAAACCTGCTCTCTGTAACACTCATTATACACCCCAGTCTCCAACCTCTGATCTCTGTAACTGTCCTTCTGCACCCCAGTCTCCAACATCTGCTCTCTGCCACAGTCCTTCTTCACCCCAGTCTCCAAAAAAAGCTCTCTGCAAAGATCCTTCTAGACTCCAGTCTCCAAGGTCTGCTCTCTGCAACAGTCCTTCTGCACCACAGTCTCAAACCTCTGATCTCTGTAAGATCTTTCTGCACTCCAGTTTCCAAAATCTGCTCTCTTTAACACTCCTTCTCAACCGCAGTCTCAAACCTCTGCTTTCGGCGAGGGTCCTGCGGCACCCCAGTCTCAAAACTCTTTTCTCTGTAACAGTCCTTCGGCTCCCCAGTCTCCAACATCTGCTCTCTGTAACAGTCCTTCTGTATCGCAGTATCCAACCTCTGCTCTCTGTAATGGTCCTTCTGCAACCCAGTCTCCTACCTCTGCTTTTCGAATCAGTTTTTCTTAACCCCAGTCTCCAAACTTTGCTCTCTGTATCTCTCCTTCTGCACCTCAGTCTCCATCATGTGATTTCTGTAACAGTCCTTCTGCACCCCAGTCTTAAAATTCTGTCCTCTGTAACAGTCCTTCTTCACCCCAGTCTCAAACCTATTCTTTCTTCAACAGGCCTTCTGCATCCCAGTCTGCAAACTCTGCTCTCTGCAACAGTCCTTCTGCACCATAGTTACCAACATCTGCTCTCTGAAACAGTCTTTCTGCACCCCAGTATTCAACCTCTACTTTTTGTAACAGTCCTCTTGTACTGCAGTCTCCACCTCTGCTCTCTGTAACGGTCTTTCTCCACCCAAGACTCCAAATTATGCTTTATGTATCAGTCCTTTTGCACCCAAGTTTTGAAACTCTGCTCTCTGTAAGAGTCCTTCTGAACCTCAGTCTCCAAACTCTGCTCTCAACAACAGTTTTTCTGCATCCCAGTCTTCATCCTCTGCTCTCTGTAACAATCTTTCTGCACTTCAGTCTCCAAATTCTGTTCTCTGCAACAGTCCTTCTGCATCTCAGTCTACAACTTCTACTCTCTTTCACACTTTTTCTGCACCTTATTCTCCAACCTCTGCTCTCTGTAGGATCCTTCTCCAACCCAGGTTCACAACTCTGCTCTTCATAGCAGTCCTTCTGCACACCAGTCTCCACACTCTGCTCTTTACAACAATCCTTCTTCACCCCAGTCTCCAACCTCTGCTCTCTGCATCAGTCTTTCTGCACTCCAGTCTCCAACATCTGCTCTATGAAACACTCCTTCTGCAACTCAGTCTGAAAACTCTGCTCTCTGCAATGATCCTTCTGCACATCAGCCTCCTATCTCTGCTCTCTGTAAGACCCTTCTGCAACCCAGTCTCCAAACACTGCTCTCTGTAACAGTCCTTCTGCACAACAGTTTCCAACCTCTGCTCTCTGTAACAGGAATTCTGCAACCCAGTCTCGAAACTATGCTCTTTGTAACAGTCCTTCTGCACCCCAGATTCCAACCTCTGCTCTCGGCAACAGACCTTCTGCACCCCAGTCTCCAACCTCTGTTCTCTGTAACAATCCTTCTGCACCACAGTCTTCTACTACTGCTCTCTTTAATATTCCTTCTGCACCTCAGTCTCCAACCTTTGCTCTCTGAAAAGGTCCTTCTGCACACCTGTCTCCAACCTCTGCTCTCTAGAACAGTCCTTCTGCACCCCAGTCTCCAAACTCTTCTCTCTGCAACAATTCTTCTCCATCCCAGTCTCCAAACTCTGCTCTCTGCAACAGTCCTTCTGCACCCCAGTCTCTAAACTCTGCTCTCTTTAACAGTCCTTCTGCAACCTAGTGTCCAACATCTGCTCTCTGTAAGTGTCCTTCTGCACCCCAGTCTCCACCCTCTGCTTTCTGTATCAGTCCTTCTGCACCCCAGTCTCCAACCTCTGCTCTCTGCAACAGTCTTTCTGCACCCTAGTTAGCAACATCTGATCTCTGTAACAATCCTTCTGCACCCCAGACTCCAACCACTGCTCTCTCTTAAAGACATTCTGTACTGCAGTCCAACCTCTGCTCTCTGTAACCTTCTTTCTTCACCAAAAATTTCATCCTCTGCTTTCTCTATCAGTCCTTCTGCACCCCAGTCTTCAAACTCTGCTCTCTGTAAGAGTCCTACTGCACATCAGTCTCCAACCTCTTCTCTCTGTAAGATCCTACTGCACCCCAGTATCCAAACTCTGCTCTCTGTATTATGCCTTCTCTACCCTAGTCTCCAACCTATGCTTTCTGCAATGGTCGAGCTGCACCCCAGTCTAAAACCTCTGTCCTCTGCAACAGTTTTTCTGCTCCCCAGTCTTCAACCTCTGCTCTTTGTAACAGTCCTTCGGCACCCCCAGTCTCCACCCTCTGCTCTCTGCAACAATCCTTCTGCACCCTTGTCTCCAACGTCTGTCTCTGCAACAATCCTTCTTCACCCCAGTCTCCAAACTTTTTTCACTGGAAGATTCTTCTGCACCCTAGTTTCCAAACTCTACTCTCGGTAACATTCCTTCTGCACCACAGTCTCTAACGTCTACTCACTTCAATGGTTCCTCTGCACCCTAGTCTCCAACCTTGTTCTCTACAACAGTTCTTCGATACCGCAGTCTTCAACCTGTGTTCCCTGTAAGGTTCCTTCTGCACCTCATTCTCCAAACTTTGCTCTCTGTAACAGTCCTACTGCACCTCACTCTGCAACCTCTGCTCTCTGCAACAGTCCTTCTGCACCCCAGTCTCCAAAATCTGCTTTCTGCAACAGTCCTTTTCCACCCCAGTCACCAACTTCTGCTCTCTGTTACCGTCCTTCTGTTCTTCAGTCTCCAACATCTGCTCTCTGTAACGGTCTTTCTGCATTGCAGTCTCCAAACTCTCCTTTCTGTATAAGTCCTTTTGCACTCCGGTCTCTAAACTCTGCTCTCTGTAACAGTCCTTCTGCACCTCAGACTTCAACCTCTGCTCTCTGCAACAGTCCTACTGCGCCCCAATCTCAAACCTCTGCTCTCTGCATCAGTCCTTCTGCACCTCAGTGTCCAAACTCTGCTCTCTGTATGATCGTTCTGAAACCCAGTCTCCAACCTCTGCTATCTGCAATGGTCCATCTGCACCCCACTCTCCAAACTCTGTTCTCCACAACAGTTATTCTGCACCCCAGTCTCCAAACTTTGCTCCCTGTAACAGTTCTTCTGTACCACAGTATCCAACCTCTGTTCTCTGTAAGGGTCCTTCTGCATCCCAGTCTTCAACCTCTGCTCACTGCAACAGTCCTTCTGCAGCCCAGTCTCCGAAATCTACTCTCTGCAATATTCTTTTTCCACCCCAATCTCCAACCTCTGCTCTCTGTAACCGTCTTTCTGTACTGCTGTCGCCAACCTCTTATCTCTGTAACGGTCCTTCTGAACCCCAGTCTCCAAAGTCTGCTTTCTGTATCAGTCCTTATGCACCTTGGTCTAAAAACTATGCTCTCTGTAACAGTCCTTCTGCACCTCAGACTTCAACCTCTGCTCTTTGCAACAGTCCTACTGTGGCCCAATCTCCAACCTCTGCTCTCTGCAACAGTCCTTCTGCACCTCAGTGTTCAAACTCTCCTCTTTGTATGTTACTTCTGAAATCCAGTCTCCAACATCTGCTATATGCAATGGTCCTTCTGCACCCCAGTCTCTAACCTCTGTCCTCTACAACAGTTATTCTGCACCCCAATCACTAACATCTTCTCTCTGCAACAGTCCTTCTCCACCTCAGTCTCAAACTTTTCTCTCTGCAACAGTGCTTCTGAACCCCAGTCACCAAGCTCTGCTTTCTGTATCAGTCTTTCTGCACCCCAGTCTCCAACCTCTGCTCTCTATAACAGTCCTCTTCACCTCAGTCTCTAAAAAAGTTCTTCTGCACCTCAGTCTCCAACCTCTACTCTCTGTAACAGTCCTTCTGTACCTCAGTCTCCAAACTCTGCTTTCCGTAAGATCCTTTTGCAACCCAGTCTTCAAACTCTGCTCTCTGTTACTGTCCTTCTGTACCCCAGTCTCCAAGCACTGCTCTCTGTAATGGAACTCCTGCACCCGAATCTCCAACCTCTGTTTCTGCAAGGGTCCTTCTGCACCTCAGTCTCCAAACTCTTCTCTCTGTAACAGTGCTTCTGCACCTCAGTCTCCAACCTCTGCTCCCTTTAACATCCTACTGAAATCCAGTATTAAACCTCTGCTCTCTGTAACAGTCCTTCTGCACACCAGTCTGCAAACTCTGCTCTCTGTAACAGGCCTTCTGCACCCCAGTCTCCAAACTCTGTTATCTATATCAGTCCTTCTTCATTCCAGTCTCCAACCTCTGCTCTCTGAAACGATCCTTCTGCACCCCAATCTCCAACCTATGATCGCTGTAAGATCCTTCTGCACACCTGTCTCCAACCTCTGCTCTCTTTAACACTTTTCTGTACCAGAGTCTCCAACTTCTGCTCTCTGTAAGGGTCCTTCTGTACCTCAGTCTCAGACTTCTTCTCTCTGCAACACTCCTTCTGCACCCTAGTCTTCTAAGTTTGCTCTCTGCAACAGTTTTTCTGCACCTCAGTATTTAACCTGTGCTCTCTGTTAAAGTCCTTCTGCACCCCAGTCTCCGACCTTTGCTCTCAGTAAAAGTCTTTCTGCTCAAAAGTCTCCAAGCTCTGCTCTCTCTAAGCATCTTTCTGAACCCAAGTCTCCAAATTCTGCTCTCTCCAACGATCCTTCTGCACCACAGTCTCCAAAGTCTGCTCTCTGTAACAGTCCTTCTGGACCCCAGTCTTCAAACTCTGCTTTCTGTAACCGTCATCTGCATCTCAGTCTCCATCCTCTGCTCTATGCAACAGTTCTTCTTCACCCAAGCCTCCAACATCTGCTCTCTGAAAAAGTCCTTCTAAACCCTAGTCTCCAACCTCTGCTCTGTGTTACAGTCCTTGTAAAGCCCAGTCTCCATACTCTGCTCACCCCAAGGATCTTTCTGCACCCCAGTCTCCATCCTCTTCTCTCTGCAACTTTCCTTTTGCACCCCAGTCTCCAGCATCTGCTCTCTGCAACAGTCCTTCTCCACCCCAGTCTCCAACCTCTGCTCTTTGTAACAGTCCTTCTGGACCACAATCTTCTAACTGTACTCTCTGTAACAGTCTTTCTACACCCCAGTCCTTCTGCACCCCAGTCTCCAACCTGTGCTCTCAGTGAAAGTCCTTCTGCTCAACAGTCTCTAAGCTCTGCTTTCTCTAACCATCCTTCTGAACCCACGTCTCCAAATTCTGCTCTCTGCAAGGATCCTTCTGCACCACAATCTCCAAACCCTGCTCAATGCATCAGTCCTTCTGCAACCGAGTCTCCAACATCTGCTCTCTGAAAAAGTCCTTCTACACTTGAGTCTCCAACATCTGCTCTCTGCAACAGTCCTTCTACACCCCAGTCTCCATACTCTGCTCCCACCAACTATCCTTCTGCACCCCAGTCTCCAACCTCTACTTTCTACATCAGTTCTTTTGCACCCCAGTCTCAAACCTCTGCTCTCTATGGCAGTCTCCAACTTCTGTTCTCTGCAACGAAACTTCTACACCCCAGTCTCCAACATCTGCTCTCTGCAAAAGTCCTTCTGCACCTCAATCTGAAAATTTTGCTCTCTGCAACAATCCTTCTTCACCCCAGACTTCAACATCTGCTCTCTGTAACAGTCCTTCTGCACCTCAGTTTCCAAACTCTGCTCAATGTAAGTTCCTTCTGCAACACAGTCTCCAAAATTTGCTCCCATTAACAGTCCTTCTGCACCTCAGTGTCCAACCTCTGCTCTCTATAACAGTCGATCTACACCTCAGTCTGAAACCTCTTCTCTCGGCAGGATCCATCTGAATCCCAGTCTCAAGACACTGCTCTCTGTAACAGTCCTCCTGCACCTCAGTCTCCAAACTCTGCTGTTTGTAAGAAACTTTTGCCACTCAGTCCCAAACTCTGCTCTCTATAACAGTCCTTCTACACCCCAGTCTTCAACCTCTGCTCTCTGTAACAGGCCTTCTCTACCCCAGTCTCCAACCTCTTCTCTCTGCAACGATCATTCTACACCTCAGTCTCCAACATCTGCTCTCTGTAAGATCCTTCTGCAACCCAGTCTCCAGACTCTGCCCTCGCTAAAAGACCTTCTGCACCTCTTCTTTGAACTCTCCTCTTTTTAACAGGCCTTCTGCACCCCAGTCTTCAAATTCTGTTTTCTATAACAAGCCTTCTGCACCCCAGTCTCCAACCTGTGGTCTCTGCAACAGTCCTTCTGCACCTCAGTCTTAAAACGCTGTTCTCTGCTATTATCCTTTTGCACCACAGTCTCCAACCTCTACTCTCTCTTACAGTCCTTCTGCACCTGGGTCCCCAACATCTGCTCTCTGTTAGAATCTTCTTCAACCCAGTCTCTAAACTCTGTGATCTATAGCAGTCCTTCTGGACCCCTTCTCCACACTCTGTTCTCTGTAACAGGCGTTCTGCACCCCAGTCTCCAACCTCTGCTCTCTGTAACACTCTTTTTGCACCTCAGACTCCAACCTCTGCTCTCTGCAAGATCATTCTGCACCCTAGTCTCCAACGTCTCCTCTCCTCAACAGTCCTTCTGAACCTCTGTCTCCAAATTATGCTCTCTGCAACAGTCCTTCTTCACCCAAGTCTCCAATATCTGCTCTCTGCAACAGTCTTTCTACACCCCAGTCTTCAACCTCTGCTCTGTGTAAAAGTCCTTCTGCACCCCAGTCTCCAACCTCAGCTCTTTGTAACAATTCTTCTGCACCCCAGTCTTCAACCTCTGCTCTCTGTAACAGTCCTTATGAACGTCAGTCTTCAAATTCTTCTCTCTGCAGCCGTCCTTCTGCACCCCAATCTACAACCTCTGATCTCTGCAAAAGTCCTTCTACACCCAAGTCTATAACCTCTGCTCTTCAACATTCCTTCTGTACCTCCGTCTCCAAACTCTGCTCTCTGTATTGGTCTTTCTGGACCTCAGTCTCCAACCTCTACTCTTTGTAACAGTCCTTCTGCACCTCAGTATCCAAACTCTTCTGTCTGGAAGATCCTTCTGCAACCCAATCCCCAAACTCTGCTCTCTGTAACAGTCCTACTGCACCCCTTCTTTAAATTCTGCTCTCTGTAACAGGCCTTCTGAACCCCAGTCTACAACCTCTGTTCTCTGGAACGATCCTTCTGCACCAAAGTCTCCAACCTCTTCTCTCTGCAACAGTCTTTCTGCACCCCAGTCTCCAACATCAGCTGTCTGCAATAGTCCTTCTGCACCTCAGTCTGAATACTCTGCTCTCTGCAATGATCCTTCTGCACCCCAGTCTCCAAACTCTGTTCTATGTAAAACTCCTTCTGCACGTCAGTCTCCAAACTCTGCTCTCTGTAAGATCCTTCTACTACCCAGTCTCCAAACTCTGCTCCCTGTAACAATCCTTATGCCCCCCAGTCTTTAACGTTTTCTCACTTTAACAGGCCTTCTGCACCCAAATATCCAACCTCTGCTCTGTGCAACGGTCCTTCTGCACCCCAGTCTCCAAACTCTGTTCTCCACAACACTTCTTCTGTACTACAGTCTTCAACCTCTGTTCTCTGTTAGGTTCCTTCTTCACCCAAGTCTCCAAACTCTCCTTTCTCTATCAGTCCTTCTGCACTTCATTCTCCAAACTCTGCTCTGTGTTACAGTCCTTCTGCACCTCACTCTGCAACCTCTTCTCTCTGCAACAGTCCTCCTGCACCCCAGTCTTCAACCTTGCTCTCTGCAACACTCCTTCTGCACCCCAGTCTCCAAAATCTGCTCTCTGCAACAGTCCTTCTGTACTGCAGTCTCCAACCTCTGCTCTCTGTAATGGTCCTTCTGCACCCCAATCTCCAAACTCTTCTTTCTGTATCAGTTTTTCTGAACCATAGTCTCCAGCCCCCGCGCTCTGTAACCTTCCTTCTGCACCTCAGACTTCAACCTCTGCTCTCTTTAAGATCTTTTTGAAACCCAGTCTCTAAACTTTGCTTTCTGCAATGGTCCTTCTGCACCCCAATCTCAAACCAATGTTCTCTACAACAGTTATTCTGCACCCAAGTCTCCAACCCCTACTCTCTTTAACGGTCCTTCTGCACCGTAGTCTCCACACTCTGCTTTCTGTATCAGTTCTTCTGCACCCCAATTTCAAACCTCTGCTCTCTTTAACAGTCCTTCTGCACCTCAGTCTCCAACCTTTTCTCTCTTCAACAGTGCTTCTGAAACCCAGTCTCTGACCTCTGCTCTCTCCAACAGTCCTTCTACACCCAAGTCTCCAACCTCTACTCTCTGCAATGATCCTTCTGCACCCCAGTCTCCAAATTTGCTCTCTGCATCAGTCCTTCTGCACCACAGTCTGCAACCTCTGGTCTCTATAAGATACTTCTGCAACCCAGTTTCCAAACTCGACTCTCTGTGACATTCCTTCTGCACCCCAGTCTCCAACCTCTGCTATCTGCAACAGACCTTCTGCACCTCAGTCTCCAAATTCTGCTCTCTGCAACAGTTTTTCTTCACCCAAGTCTCCAACACCTGCTAACTAAACAGTCCTCCTTCATCCAAGTTTCCAACATCTGCTCTGTGTAACAGTCCTTCTGCACACCAGTGGCCAACCTTTGCTCTCTGCAATGATTCTTCTGCATCCAAGTCTCCAACATCTCCTCTCTGCAACAGTCCATCTGCACCCAAGTCTCCAACATCTGCTCTCTGCAACAGTCCTTCTGCACCTCAGTCTCCAACCTCTGCTCTTTTTAACAGTCTTGCTGCACCTCGGTCTACAATATCTTCACCCCAGTCTCCAACTTCTGCTCTGTGCAACAGTTTGTCTGCACCCCAGTCTCCAAACTCTGCTCTCTGAAAGATCCTGCTGCACCCCAGTCTCCAAACTCTGATCTCTGTCACAGTCCTTCTTCACCCCAGTCTCCAACCTCTGCTCTCTGTAACAGTCTTTCTGTACCGCAGTCTCCAACTTCTGCTCTATGTATGATCCTTTTGCACCCCAGTATCCAAACTGCTCTCTGAAACATTCCTTCTCCACCCAAGTCTCTAAACTCTGCTCTCTGCAAAAGTCCTTCTGCACCCCAGTTTCCAACCTCTTCTTTCTGTATCTGTCCTTCTGCACCACAGTCTCCAAATTCTGCTCTCTGTAACAGTTTCTCTGCACCTCAGTCTCCAAACTCTGCTCTCTATATGGTTCATTCGAAACCCAAGTCTCCAACCTATGCTTTCTGTAAAAGTCCTTCGGCACTCCAGTCTCCAACCTCTAATCTCTGTAACAGTACTTCTGCATCTCAGTCTCAAACATCTGCTCTCCGTAACAGTCCTTCTGCACCCCAGTCTCTAAACTCTGCTCTCTGCAACAGTCCTTCTACACCCCAGTCCTCAACCACTGCTCTGTGTAACAGTCCTTCTGCATCCCACTCTCCAACATCTGCTCTCTGCAACCGTCCTTCTGCACTCAAGTCTCCAAACTCTACTCTCAGCACCGGAACTTCTGCACCCCAGTCTCCAAACTCTACTCTCAGCAATGGTACTTCTGCATCCCAGTCTCCAACCTCTGCTCTCTGCAAAAGTTCTTCTGCACCCAAATCTCCAACCTCTACTCTCTGCAACAGTCCTTCTGCACCCCAGTCTCCAACATCTGATCTCTGCAACAGTTATTCTTCACCCCAGGCTCCAACATCTTCTCTCTGTTAAAGCCCTTCAGTACTGCAGTTTACAAACACTTCTCTCAGTAACAGTAATTCTGCACCCCTGTATCAAAACTCTGCTTTCTGTATCAGTCCTTCTGCACTCAAGTCTACAAACTCTTCTCTCTGTAGCAGTCATTTTGCACCTCAGTCTCCAAATTTTGCTCTCTACAACAGTTCTTCTGAATCCCAATCTGCAACCTCTGCTCTCTGCAACAGTCTTTCTACACACAAGTCTCCAACATCTGCTCTCTGCAACAGTCCTTCTGCACCTCAGTCTCCAAACTCTGCTCTCTGCAACGGTCTCTCTGTACCTCAGTCTTCTATATCTACTCTCTGTAATAGTCCTTCTGCACTTCAGTCTCCAACCTCTGCTCTGTGTAAGTTCCTTATGAAAACCAGTCTCCAAACTCTGCTCTCTGTGACAGGAATTCTGCACCCAAGTATCCAACCTCTGCTCTCTGTAACAGTTCTTCGGCACCCCAGTCTCCACACTCTGCTCTCTGCAACGATCCTTCTGCACTCAAGTCTCCCGACTGTGCTCTCTGCAACAGTCCGCCTCCACCGAAGTTTCCAAACTTTTCTCTCTGTAAGATCCTTCTGCACCCCAGTTTCCAAACTCTTCCCTCTGTAACATTCCTTCTGCACCCCAGTCTCAAACCTCTGCTTTCTGTATCAGTCCTTCTGCAATCAAGTCTCCAACCTCTCCTCTCTGTAACAATCCTTCTGCAACTCAGTCTCCAAATTCTGCTCTCTGAAATAGTCCTTCTGCACCCCAATCTCCAACCTCTGCTCTCTGCAACAGTCCTTCTACACCCAACTCTCCAATATCTGCTCTCTGCAACAGTTCTTCTGCACCTCAATCTCCAAACTCCGCTCTCTGCAACGGTCTCTCTGCACCCCAGTCTCCAAACTCTTCTCTATATAAGATCCTTCTGCACCTCAGTTTCCAAACTCTTCTCTCTGTAACATTCCTTCTGCACCCCAGTCTCAAAACTCTGCTCTCTGCAATGGTCCCTCTGCACCCCAGTCTCCAACCTCTGTTCTCTACAACAGTTCTTCTGTACAAGAGCCTTTAACCTTTATTCTCTGTAAGGGTCCTTCTTCACCCCAGTCTCCAACCTCTGCTTTCTGCATCTGTTCTTCTGCAACACAGTCTTAAAACTCTAATCTCTGAAAAAGTCCTTCTGCAACTCACTCTGCAAACTCTGTTCTCTGCAACAGTCCTTCTGCACCCCAGTCTTCAACCTTAATCTCTGCAGCAGTCCTTCTGCCCCCCAGTCTTCAAATTCTGCTCTCTTCCACACTCCTTCTCCACCCCAGTCTCCAACCTCTGCTCTCTGTAACAGTCCTTCTACTCCCGAGTCTACAAACTCTGCTTTCTGTATCAGTTTTTCTAAAACTCAGCCTCGAACCTCTGCTCTCTGAAGGTTTCCTACTGCACCTAAGACTCCAACCTCTGCTCTCTGCAACAGTCTTTCTGCTCCCCAATCTCAAACCTCTGCTCTCTGCAACAGTCCTTCTGCACCTCAGTGTCCAACCTCTGCTCTCTGTAAGATCTTTCTGAAACCCAGCCTCCAACCTCTGCTTTCTACAATGGTCTCAAAACTCTGTTCTCTACAACACTTATTCTGCACTCCATACTCCAACCTCTTCTCTCTGTAACAGTACTTCTACATCCCACTCCCAAAACTCTGCTCTCTGTAACAGTCCTTCTGTACTGTAGTCTCAAACCTCTGCTCTCTGTAATGGTCTTACTGCAACCCAGTCTCCAAACTCTGCATTCTGTATCAGTTCTTCTGCACCTCAGACTCCAAACTCTGTTCTCTGCAACAATCCTGCTGTACCCCAATCTCCAACCTCTGCTCTCTGCAACATTCTTTCTTCACCTCAGTTTCCAACATCTACTCTCAGTAATATCCTTTTGCAACACAGTCTCTAACCTCTGCTCTCTGCATTGGTCCTTCTGCACCCCAGTCTCCAACCTCTGCTCTCTGTAACAGTATTTCTCCACTTCAGCCTCCAACCTCTGCTCTCTGCAACAGTCCTGTGGCAACTTAATCTCCAAATGCTACTCTCTGCAACAGTCTTTCTCCACCCCAGTTTCCAACATCTGCTCTCTACAGCAGTCCTTCTGAACCCCAGTCTCCAATCTCTGCTTTCTGTATCAGTACTTCTGACTCAAGTCTCTAAACACTGCTCTCAGCAACAGTTTTTTTCCACCCCAATCTCTAACGTCTTCTCTTCAGAACAGTTCTTCTTCTCCCCAGTCTCCAACCCCTACTCTCTGCAACAGTCCTTCTCCACCTCAGTCTTCAACCTCCTCTATGCAACACTCTTGTGCAACCCAGTCTTTAACATCTGATCTCTGCAACAGTCCCTCTCCACCCCAGTCTTCAACCTCTGCTCTCTGTAACAGTCCTTCTTTACTCAAGTTTCTAAACTCTTCTCTCTTTAAATGTCTTTCTGCACACCAGTCTCCAAACCCTGC
The DNA here is from genome assembly GCF_052094955.1 of Ictidomys tridecemlineatus. Classification (NCBI taxonomy): domain Eukaryota; kingdom Metazoa; phylum Chordata; class Mammalia; order Rodentia; family Sciuridae; genus Ictidomys; species Ictidomys tridecemlineatus. Next base: position 238,122 of record NW_027523628.1, read on the forward strand.
TTTCTTTATCAGTCCTTTTGCACTTACTACTCCGACCTCTGCTCTCTGTACAGTCCTCCTGCACCTCAGTCTTCAAATTCTGCTCTCTGCAACAGTCCTTCGGCACCCCAATCTCCAACCGCTGCTCTCTGCAACAGTACTTTTAGACCCAAGTTTCCAACCACTGCACTCCGCAACAGTCCTTCTGCACCTCAGTCTCCAACCTCTGCTCTCTGCAATGGTCTTTCTACACCTCAGTCTTCAACATCTACTCTCCTTAACAGTCTTTCTGCACCTCAGTCTCCAAACTCTACTCTCTGTATGATTCTTTTGAAAAGAAGTCTCCAAACTCTGCTTTCTGTAACAGTCCTTCTGCACCCTAGTCTTTAAACTCTGCTCTCTGTAACAGGCCTTCTGCACACCAGTCTCCATCCTCTGCTCTCTGTAACAGGCCTTCTGCACCCAAGTTTCTGAACTCTGCTCTCTTTAACAGTCTTTCTGCACCACAGTCTCCAACCTCTGCTCTCTGTAACAGTCCTTCTGCACGTCAGTCTCCAAACTCTGCTCTCTGTAAGATCCTTCTTCACCCCAGTCTCCAAAATCTGCTCTCAGTATAAGTCCTGCACCCCTGTCTCCAAACACTGCTCTTTTTAACTGTTTTTCTGCACATCAGTCTTTAACAACTGTTCTCTGAAACAGTCTTTTTACACCCCAGTCTCCAAACTCTTCTCTCTACAACACTCCGTGTATACCCCAGTCTCCATAATCTACTCTGTGCAACGATCGTCCTGCACCCCAGTCTCTAACGTCTGCTCTCTGCAACAATCCTTCTGCACCCCAATCTCCAAACTTTCCTCTGTGTAAGATTCTTCCGAATCCCAGTTTCCAAACTCTGCTCTCTGTAACATTCCTTCGGCACCCCAGTCTCCAAAGTTTGCTCTCTGCTATGGTACCTCGGCACCCCAGTCTCCAACCTTGTTCTCTACAACAGTTCTTCTGTACCGAAGTCTTCAATCTCTGTTCTCTCTAAGGGTCCTTCTGCACTCAAGTCTCCAACCTCTGCTCTCTGTAACAGTCCTTCTGCACTTCACTCTTCAACCTCTGCTCTCTGCAACAGTCCTTCTGAACCCCAGTCTTCAACCTCTGCTCTCTGCAACAGTCATTCCTTACCCCAGTCTCTAAAATCTGCTCTCTGCAACAGTCCTTCTGCACCTCAGGGTCCAAACTCTGCTTTCTGTGAGATCCTTATGAAACCCAGTCTCCAACCTATGCTATCTGTAATGGTCCTTCTGCACTAGAGTCTCCCACCTCTGATCTACAAAACATTTATTCTGCACCCCAGTCTCCAAACTCTGCTCTCTGTAACAGTGCTTCTGTAAATGAGTCTCCAACCTCTGTTCTCTTTAAGGGTCAATGTGAACACCATCTCCAAACTCTGCTTTCTGTATCAGTCTTTCTGAACCCCAGTCTCCAAACACTGCTTTCTGTATCCGTCGTTCTGCATGCCAGGCTTCAACCTCTGCTCTCTGTAACAGTCCTTCTAAACCCCAGTCTCCAACCTCTGCTCTCTGCCACAGTCCTCTGCATCCCAGTCTAAAAACACTGCACTCTGCAACAATCCTTCTGCACCCCAGTCTCCAACCTCTGCTCTCTGTAACAGTCCTTCTGCACATCAGTCTCCAACCTCTGCTCTTTGTAAGAGGCCTTCTGCACCCCAGTCTTTAAACTCTGCTCTCTGTAACAGGCCTTCTGCACCCAAGTCTCCAACCTCTGCTCTCTTGAACAGCCCTAATGCACCCCATTCTCTAACCTCTGCTCTCAGTATCAGTCCTGCACCACAGTCTCCAAACACTGCTCTCTGTAACAGTTTCTCTGCACCACAGTCTTCAACAACTGCTCTCTGCAACTGTCCTTCCGCACCCCAGTCTCCACACTTTGCTCTCTAGAACAGATCTTCTATACTCTATAATCTACTCTCTTCAACGATCCTTCTGCACCCCAGTCTCCAAACTTTCCTCTCTGTCAGATCCTTACATCCCAGGTTCCAACATCTGCTCTCTACAACAGTCTTTCTACACCTCTGTCTCTAAAGTCTACTCTCTGAAACTGTCCTTCTGCACGTCAGTCTCCAAACTCTGCTCTCTGTAATAGTCTTTCTGCACTCTAGCCTCAAACATCTCCTCTCTGCACCCGTTTTTCTGAAACCCAGTCTTTAATGTCTGCACTCCCAACAGTCTTTCCGCACCTCAGTCTGAAAACTCTGCTCTCTGTAAGATGCTTCGGCAACCCTGTCTCCAAACTATGCTCTTTGTAACAGTCCTCCTACACCCCAGTCTCCAAACTTAGCTCTCAGCAACAGTCCTTCTAAACCCCAGACTCCAACCTCTTCTCTCTGCAACAGTCCTTCTGCACCACAGTCTCCAACATATGTCCTCTGAAACAATGCTTCTTAACCTCAGTTTCCAAACTCTGATCTCTGCAATGGTCCTTCTTCACCCCAGTCTCAAACCTCTGCTCTCTGTCAAAATCCTTCTTCATCCCAATCTCCAACCTCTGCTCTTTGCAACGATCCTTCTGCACCCAGTCTCCAACATCTGCTCTCTGCAACAGTCCTTCGTTACCTCAGTCTTAAAACTCTTCTCTTTGCAACAATCCTTGTGCACCCCAGTATTCAAACTCTGCTTTCTGTAACAATAATTCTGCACCTCAGACTCCAACCTCTTCTCTCTGTAACAGTCCTTCTGCACCACCATATCCAAACTCTGCTCTCTGTAAGATCCTTCTGCATCCCAGTTTCCAAACTCTGCTCTCTTTAACATTCCTTCTGGCCCCCAGTCTCCAAACTCTGCTCTCTGTAACAGTCCTTCTGCTCCTCAGTCTCCAACCTCTTCTCTCTTTAACAGTCCTTCTGTACCGCAGTCTCCAACCTCTGCTCTCTATAACATTCCTTCTGTACCACAGTCTCCAAACTCTGCTCTCTGCAAAGGTCCTTTTGCACCCCATTCTCCAACCTCTGGTGTCTGCAAGTGTCCTTCAGCACCACAGTCTCAAATCTCTGCTCTCTGCAACAATCATTCTGCACCACAGTCTCCAAATTCTGCTCCCTGCAACAGTTCTTCTGCACCCCAGTCTCCAACATCTACTCTCTGAAACAGTCCTTCTACACCCCAGTCTCCAACCTCTGCTCTCTGTAACAGTCCTTCTAAGCTCAGTCTGAAACTTCTGCTCTTTGCAAAAATCATTCTAAACAACAGTCTCCAAACTGTGCCATCAGTAACAATCCTTCTGCACCCCAGTCTCCAACATCTGCTATCTGTAACAGGGTTTCTGCAACCAGTCTCTGAACTCTGCTCTCTGTAATAGGCCTACTGCACCACAGTCTCCAACCTCTGCTCTCTGCAAAAGTCCTTCTATACCCCAGTCTCCAATCTCTACTCTCTACAACAATCCTTCTGCATCACAGTCTCCAACGTCTGCTCTTTATGAGATCCTTCTGCACACCATTCTCCAAACTTTGCTCTCTTTAACAGTTATTCTGCACCTCAGTCTACAACCTCATCACTCTGCAACAGCCCTAGTGCACCCCAGTATCCAATCTCTGTTCTCTGCAGCTGTCTTTCCGCACCACAGGCTACACACTCTGCTCTCAGTAACAGTCCTTCTGCACCCCAGTCTCCAAGCTCTGCTCTCTGTAACAGTCCTTCTGCACCTCAGTCTCCAACCTCTGCTCTCTGCAATAATACTTCTGCACCCTAAGCATCAAAATATGCTCTCTGGAACACACCTTCTGCACCTACGTCCCTAACCTCTACTCTCTGTAACAATCTTTCTGCAACTCAGTATTCAACCTGTGCTCTCTTTAACAGTCCTTCTGCACCTCAGTATCCAACCTCTGCTCTCTGTAACGATCCTTCTGAACCTCAGTCTCCAACCAATGCTCTCTGTAACAGGCCTTCTGCACCGCAGTCTCCAGTCTCTTCTCTCTGTAATAGTTCTTCTGCACACCAGTCTCCAAGCTCTACTATCTGTAACAGTCCTGCTGCACCCGAATCAAACCTCTGCACTCTGTAACAATCCTTCTGAACACCAGTCTAAAAACTCTGCTCTCTTTACCAGTTCTTCTGAACCAGAATCTCCAAACTCTGCTCTCTGTAACACTCCTTATGCACCCGAGTCTCCATCCTTTGCTCTCTGTAAGAATCCTTCTGCACCCCAGCCTCCAACCTCTGCTCTCTGTAAAAGTCCTCCTGCACCTCAGTCTCTAACCTCTGATCTCGGTAACGATCCTCCTGCACCTCAGTCTCCAACCTCTGCTCTCTTTAGCGATACTTCTGCACCTCAGTCTTCAACCTCTGCTCTCTGCAACGATACTTCTTCACCACAGTCTCCAACCTCTGCTCTCTGCAACAGTCCTTCTGCACCCCAGTATCGAAGATCTGCTCTCTGTAACAGTCCTTCTGCACAACAGTGTCCAAACTCTGCTCTCTGTAAAAATTCCTCTTCACCTCAGTCTCTAAACTCTGTTCCCTGTAACAGGCCTTCTGCACCCCAGTCTCCAACCTCTGCTCTCTGTAACAGTTCTACTGAACCCCAATCTCCGAACACTTCACTATGTAAAATTCTTTCTGCACCCCAGTCTCCATCATCTGCTCTATGTAAGGATCCTTTTGAACCCCAGTCTCCAACCTCTCCTCTCTGTAAAAGTCCTTCTCCACCTCAGTCTCGAAGTTCTGCAATCTGTAACGGTCCTTCTGCACCCCAGTCTGCAACCTCTGCTTTCTGAAACGATCCTTATGCACCTTAGTCTCCAACCTCCGCTTTCTGTGACAGTCCTTCTGCACCCCAGTCTCAAACATCTGCTCTCTGCAACGACCCTTCTTGTTCCCAGGTTCCAATTTCTGCTCTCTGCAACGGTTTTTCTGCACCCCAGTCTCCAACCTCTGCTCTCGGTAACAGTTCTTCGGCACCCCAATCTCCAAAGTCTGCTCTCTGTAACACTCCTTCTGCTCCCCAGTCTTCACCCACTAATCTCTGTAACAATCCTTCTTGACCTCAGTCTCCAACCTCTTGTCGCTACAACAGTCCTTCTGCTCCTAAGTCTCCAAACTCTACGCTCTGTGAAAGTCTTTCTGCACCCCAGTCTCCAAATTCTACTCTCTGTAACAGGCCTTCTGCACCCCAGTATCCAACCTGTGCTCTCTGCAATGATCCTTCTGCACCCCAATCTCCAAACTCTGCTCTCTGTAACATTCATTCTGCACCCCAGGATCCAATATCTGCTCTCTGCTACAGTCTTTCTACACCTCAGTCTGAAACCTCTGCTCTCTGCAACAATCCTTCTGCACCACAGTTTTTAAACTTTGCTCTCTGTAACAGTCCTTATGAACCTCAGTCTCCAAAATGCTCTCTGTAAGATCCTTCTGCAACCCTGTCTCGAAACTGTACTATCACTTACAGTGCTTCTGCAACCCAGTCTCCAAACTCTACTGTCTCTAACAGGCCTTCAGCACCCCACTCTCCAAACTCTGCACTCTGTAACAGGCCTTCTGCACCCCAGTCTCAAACCCCTGTTCTCTGCATCAGTCCTTCTGCACCCAAGTCTCCAACCTCTGCTCTCTGTAACAGTCGTTCTATACCGCAGTCTCCAACTTCTGCTCTCTGCAAAATTTCTTTTGCACCCCAGTCTCCATCTGTGCTCTCTGTAACTGTCCTTCTTCACCCCAGTCTCCAACCGCTCCACTCTGTAACAGTCCTTCGGCACCTCAGTCTCCAACCTCTGCTCTCTGTAAAGACCCTTCAGCACCTCAGCCTCCAACCGCTGCTCTCTGTAACAGGCCTTCTGAACCCCATTCTCCAACCTATGCTCTCTGGATCAGTCCTTTTGCACACCAGTATCCTAACTCTGCTCTCTGTAACAATCCTTCTGCACCTGAGTCTCCAACCTCTGCTCTTTTAAATGATCAGTCTGCACCCCAGTCTCCAAACTCTGTCCTCTGCATCAGTCCTTCTGCACCCCAGTATCCAACCTCTGCTCTCTGTAACCGTCTTTCTGCACCCCAGTCTCCAACGTCAGCTTTCTGTATCAGTTCTTCTGAACCCCAGTCTCGAACATCTTTCTCAGTATAAGTCCTTCTGCACCCCAGTCTCCAGCTTATGCTCTCTGCAACATTTCTTCTGAACCCCAGTCTCCATCTGTGCTCTCTTTAACTATCCTTCTGCACCCTAGTCTCCAAACTCTGCTCTCTGTAACGATCTTTCTACAACACAGCCGGAAATCTTTGCTCTTTGCAACGATCCTTCTGCCCCTCAGTCTCGATCCTATGCTCTCTGAAATTATCCTTCTGAACCCCAGTCTCCAACCTCTGCTTACTGTAAGAGTCTTTCTGCACTTCAGTCTCCAACCTTTGCTCTCTGTAACAATCCTTCGGCACCTCAGTCTCCAAACTCTGCTATCTGTAATAATCCTTGTGAAAACCAATCTCCAAACTCTGCTCTCTGTAACAGGTCTTCTGCACCCCAGTCTACAAACTCTGCGCTATGTAAGAGGCCTAATGCACCCCAGTCTCCAGCTTCTTCTCTCTGCAATGATTCTTCTGCACCTCAGTCTCCAACCTCTGCTCTCTGCAAAAGTTCTTCTGCACCCCAGTCTCCAACATCTTCTCTCTGCAACAGTCATTCTAAACCCCAGTCTCCAACCCCTTCTCTCTGAAAGTATCCTTCTGCATCCCAGTCTCTAACGTCTGCTCTCTGCAACAGTCATTCTGCACCCCAGTTTCCAACCTCTGCTCTTTGCAACAGGTCTTCTACACCCCAATCTCCAACATCTACTCTCTGCAACAGTCCTTCTGCACCCCAGTCTCCAACATCTGATCTCTGCAACAGTCTTTCTACACCCCAGTCTCTAACCTCTTCTCTCTGTAAAAGTCTTTCTGTACTGCAGTTTCCAAACACTTCTCTCAGTAACGGTAATTCTGCACCCCTGTCTCAAACCTCTGCTTTCTGTATCAGTTATTCTGCACTCAAGTCTCCAACCTCTGCTCTCTGTAGCAGTCTTTCTGCACCTAAGTCTTTAAATTCTGCACTCTGCAACAGTTCTTCTGAATCCCAATCTGCAACCTCTGCTTTTTGTGACAGTCTTTCTACACCCAGGTCTCTAACATCTGCTCTCTGCAAAAGTCCTTCTGCACCTCAGTCTCCAAACTCTGCTCTCTGCAATGGTCTCTCTGCACCTCAGTCTTCTACATCTACTCTCTGTAACAGTCCTTCTGCACTTCAGTTTCCAACCTCTGCTCTGTGTAAGTTCCTTATGAAAACCAGTCTCCAAACTCTGCTCTCTGTAACAGGCCTTCTGCACCCAAATCTCCAACCTCTGCTTTCTGTAACAGTTTTTCGGCACCCCAGTCTCCACACTCTGCTCTCTGCAACGTTCCTTCTGCACTCAAGTCTCCAAACTGTGCTCTCTGCAACAGTCCTTCTCCACCCTAGTTTCAAAACTCTTCTCTTTGTAAGATCGTTCTGCACCCCAGTTTCCAAACTCTTCTCTCTGTAACATTCCTTCTACACCCCAGTCTCAATCCTCTGCTTTCTGTATCTTTCCTTCTGCAATCAAGTCTCCAACCTCTGCTCTCTGTAACAGTCCTTCTGCACCTCAGTCTCTAAATTCTGCTCTCTGCAACAGTTTTTCTGCACCCCAATCTCCAAACTCTGCTCTCTGCAACAGTCCTTCTACACCCAAGTCTCCAATATCTGCTCTATGCAACAGTCCTTCTGCACCTCAGTTTCCAAACTCTGCTCTCTGCAACGGTCTATCTGCACCGCAGTTTCCAAACTCTTCTCTATGTAAGATTCTTCTGCACCTCAGTTTCCAAACTCTTCTCTCTGTAACATTTCTTCTGCACCCCAGTCTCAAAACTCTGCTCTCTGCAATGGTCCCTCTGAACCCCAGTCTCCAACCTCTGTTCTCTAAAACAGTTCTTCTGTACAAGAGCCTTCAACCTTTATTCTCTGTAAGGGTCCTTCTTCACCCCAGTCTCCAACCTCTGCTTTCTGTATCTGTCTTTCTGAAACACAGTCTTAAAACTCTAATCTCTGAAAAAGTCCTTCTGCAACTCACTCTGCAAACTCTGTTCTCTTCAACAGTCCTTCTGCACCGCAGTCTTCAACCTTGATCTCTGCAACAGTCCTTCTGCACCCCAGTCTCCAAACTCTGCTTTCTGTATCTGTCCTTCTGAAACACAGTCTTAAAACTCTGCTATCTGAAAAAGTCCTTCTGCAACTCACTCTGCAACCTCTCCTCTCTGCAACAGTCTTTCTGCACCGCAGTCTTCAACCTTAATCTCTGAAAAAGTCCTTCTGCACCCCAGTCTCCAACCTCTGCTCTCTGCAACAGTTCTTCTTCACCCCAGTCTCCAACCTCTGCTCTCTGTAACAGTCCTTCTGTACTGCAGTCTTCAAACTATGCTCTCTGTAATGATCCATCTGCTCCCCAGTCTACAAACTCTTCTTTCTATATCAGTTTTTCTGAACCCCAGTCTCCAACCTCTGCTCTCTGAAGGTTTACCACTGCACCTAAGACTCCAACCTCTGCTCTCCACAACAGTCTTTCTGCGCCCCAATCTCAAACCTCTGCTCTCTGCAACAGTCTTTCTGCACCTCAGAGTCTAACCTCTGCTCTCTGTAAGATCTTTCTGAAACCCAGTCTCCAACCTCTGCTTTCTACAATGGTCCTTCTGCACCCGAGTCTCCAAACTCTGTTCTCTACAACACTTATTCTGCACTCCATACTCAAAACTCTTCTCTCTGTAACAGTACTTCTACACCCCAGTCCCAAAACTCCTTCTGCACCCCAGTCTCCAACCTCTGCTTTCTGTATCAGTCCTTCTGCACCCCTGTCTCCAACTTCTGTTTTCTGTAACAGTTCTTCTCCACTTCAGTCTCCAATCTCTGCTCTCTGCAACAGTCCTGTGGAACCTTAATCTCCAAATGCTACTCTCTGCAACAGTCTTTCTCCACCCCAGTTTCCAACATCTGCTCTCTACAGCAGTCCTTCTGAACCCCAGTCTCCAATCTCTGCTTTCTGTATCAGTACTTCTGCACTCAAGTCTCTAAACACTGCTCTCAGCAACAGTTTTTCTCCACCCCAATCTCTAACGTCTTCTCTTCGCAACAGTTCTTCTGCTCCCCAGTGTCCAACCCATACTCTCTGCAACAGTCCTTCTCCACCCCAGTCTTCAACCTCCTCTCTCTTTAACAGTCCTTCTGTACTCCAGTTTCCAAACTCTTCTCTCTGTAACTGTCCTTCTGCACAACAGTCTCCAAACCCTGCTTTCTTTATCAGTCCTTCTGCAATTACTTCTCTGACCTCTGCTCTCTGTACAGTCCTCCTGCACCTCAGTCTTCAAATTCTGCTCTCTGCAACAGTCCTTTGACACCCCAATCTCCAACCGCTGCTCTCTGCAACAGTACTTTTACACCCAAGTTTCAAACCTCTACACTCCGCAACAGTCCTTCTGCACCTCAGTCTCCAACCTCTGCTCTCTGCAATGGTCTTTCTACACCTCAGTCTTCAACATCTACTCTCTTTAACAGTCCTTCTGCACCTCAGTCTCCAAACTCTGCTCTCTGTATGATCCTTTTGAAAAAAAGTCTCCAAACTCTGCTTTCTGTA
>NW_027523629.1:0-43934 GCF_052094955.1 Ictidomys tridecemlineatus
ACCCTTTTTTTCCCCTACTTTTGAACTACATAGCAAACAATTTCTTTACCAGGTCATGAGCATCAGCAGGATCATAAAATTAAGGGGCACGAAGTCATATAGTGTTTGCTAAGGGATCAGCCTTAGCAGGAGTGGATCAGCTGAAGATAGTGGGGATGCTTTTAATATTGTGGCTTCTGATATCTGTCCATCTGGCAAACTATGTAACATGAAGGAAAAACTTCATATGCCGTGCGTAATCCATCCCAATACGTGTACACCCACCCTGACCCCTTCTCTCCCTAGTGAGAAGGGAGGCAGTCTTGAGGTTTCAGCCACCCACAACTTCTTAGCAGAAATCTCACTCTGAACTTCGCTCACCCACATCCCAGAAGAGAGAGGACGCTGATCTTCTCGCTGCATGCTGGGAACAGGTGATTGCCAAGACATTAATGAATCCAACAGGGAAATAACTACTCTCCATTTTTGCAGTTGAACTCAAGCCATTGCCTTTGAGTTGTGTTTGCACACTGAGGAGTCCCAGAGCAGCTGAAGAGGAAAGGCTCAATGCATATTCCCAACAGGTCATCCCCAGACATCTATAAATGTCCATCACAGAAAAATGCATTGTGAGAAATCAGAGGATTTTGACTCTTTCATGAGGCTACAGATATGCAACAGGCAACTTTCAGAATAACAGGTCCGTTTTGTGGTGAATGGAGACCAACAGCCAGTTTTACCAACAGCTTTCTTTGCAGCCCTGGTGCTAGTATGGAGATCAGCAAGGGCCACACCAAAACCAGAAATCTACGCCTCTCTGTGAGAGTTGCTGGTAAGAAGTTTATTTACCATCACAATTTTCAAAAACACTATCCCAGAATCAGGATATACCTACACCTTATAAACATATTACAGAATATTGTACATATTTTCATTACCATTTTGATGGCATTTATGTAATGACCTACCATAGCACCTTTTCTATGTGTGTCTAAGTTTCCACAATACTACTTGTATTGCCAGAGTAGAAATAACTTCAGTGGTTATAACAAAACCTGAGGGATCTAGCATGATGCCTCCAGTACTGGAAGAAAACCCAAAACATAACCACAAACCCTGGGATTCCTAAATTACTTAAGTGAGATGATGTGTGTGGAAAATTACTTATGGTAAACAATAGATAATGCTAAGAGGGGGTGGAGAAACAACACAGACACCAAAGTGAAGGTGTTGATTCCAATCTTTACTTTTGAAGTTGATCATATATACTTTTAATTTTGGCAGGCTTACAGTACTTTGTGGTTACAAAAGAGGAATCATTATTCAAACAAAACAAAATATTACGTAGCTACAATTAGAATAGAAGAATGTATCTTGGCTTATGCATAAGCAAGCATTTGTACTTTCAGTTTGAGTTTTGCTTTGAGCTGTTTCTGCTTAGTTAACTTTTAATAATAATTACAAATGTCCCTAATTATTGACCTATACCTTGACGATTCTTTCTTGACTTACTGACTGGAACAGGTGCCATGGTTACGGCAAGTAGTTGATTTGTTATTACTTGTAATCAAACAAAAGTAAGAGCACAAACCATTGTGCACAGGAACAAGAACAAGTTGCCCAGTACTAAGCACTAATTTATCTTCTTTACATTAATTTTCCTTCTCTAGATTTTAATTTAATTTCTCAAAAACTTCCTTGACAGGAATACAGGGAGTTTTTCTTTAGACATTTACAATTTACACTCCACAGCTGAATCATTGCATTTAGAGCAAACAGATCTATGCTTTAGAAGTAGTTGCATTAATTGGAAAAGTCATGATTTTTCCTTTATACTTAATGGTCATATGAGAAATCAAAACTATACTTATTAAAGGAATACAAAAACAAATCAGCCCATTCCCAGAAACATACTGCGCTCCTCCAGAGGATGGACGCCTTGCACCGTCCACCTCAGTAGGGCCTTGCTATTGCCTGAGACAGGGGAGGGGCGCAGCAGGACAGGGATCTGATCTTATCCTCTTTGGGTTTCTTAGTAGATCTGGCTTAGGACTAAATTAGACCCTGTATAGGAACAAAATTGGTTTGAATTGAAACTAACCACTACCAAGAAAAGAAATTTTAAAATCCTAAATGAAAAAGAGAATTTTTTATTTTGAAGAATTTTATAACTAGAAGGCTCTGACATATCATAAGAGGTAATAATTTGTCTTCCCTTTCCCCTTTATGCTAGAAGAAGCACAGGGGAAATAAAAAGAACTGAAAGAGCTGGCACAGTGGTGCACGCCTCTAACCCAGCAGCTCAGAAGGTGAGGCAGGAGGATAGTTAGTTCAAAGACAGCCTCAGCAAAAACAAGACACCAAGAAACTCAGTGAGACCCTGTCTCTAAATAAAATATAAAATAGGGCTGGGGATGTGGCTCAGTGGTCAAGCCACTTAGTTCAATCTCCGGTAACTGCCCCACTACACCCCGGCCCCCCAAAAAAAACAGAACTGAAAGAGATGTTAAATGCTGAATTGAGTGCTGAATCTTCAAGACAGGAGGGAGGCTTTTTCCTGGTGAATTTGTTATGATTTTAAACCTACCAGTTAGGGGTAAGGGCATCCCTGCATGTTAGGTGAAAGAGCCCAGCCTCCCCCAAAGTGTGTCCTTGGACCAGCATCACTGGGAACACTTGGAACTCACTGACTGAGGCCAACTGTTTTGCACAATGACCTCTGATCTTTCCCTCAGCTCCAAGAAGCCACACCACATGGAAGGATATAAGGACAACTCTGGGCCAGGCCAGATAGCTCATAGATTTCACAGTAATAAATTCACATTGCCACAAGCACCTGAAATCATTCAGATATTTTTCTGAATAAATTGACCTTATACTGTGTGTGTGTGTGTGTGTGTGTGTGTGTGTGTGTGTGTGTGTGTGTGTTTTAAGCAATTTACTGGGCAACATGAAAATTGGATTTAAAATTTTAAATCATTGCTTGTGCTATTGAGATCAAATAGGAATCATTGTTTCCCTGATGTGCATAAGGGTTTTCATGATCACACCATTCTTCCTCGTTTTTCTCATGCCCATTTTTTTTTGTTTGAGGAAATTAATTCCTAAAGTTAGTCAGCAAAACATTTCATTTATTGCCAAAGGAAAAAAAAAGTTCTTCTTTTAAGACTCTAGACTTATTTATTTTATTTTGTTTATATTTAGATTTTAAAATTACTTGTGCTTAACTGAAGCACCGACATTCTATTGAAATTTAAATACTTTAAGCTTCTTAAAGCCTTGAGATTTGGAATTTTAATGAAAGCTGTATTGGCCTATTAATCATGTGCAATGAATTATTAGAAACAAAGACAAGAATGTCTGGGCACTGAAGATAATAAGACAGTTTACTAATATATGGTATTATCATCAGGTAACAAAGTATCACTACAAATAATAGTTATTACATGATAAATTTTCTGAGTCAATTTTGTTTTTTGTTTTTTAAATCATAATTGTTAATACATATTAAATGTACAAATTAATGTGCATTATGCAAATTAAAGGGATTCATTGATGTTTCACTACTTGCATTAATATATTGTGCATTAATTTCAATTCTTTTTTTCTGTAAAATGGGGATATCATAGGTTGTTGTGTTAACCAAATAAGTTAATGCATGTAAAAGTCTTATAGGCATTTAATAAGTGTTAGGTATTTTTATCAAATGTGTGTCTTTATTCGTTACTCAATTTGAAAAATCCTGATTGGATTCAGGTATGAAAAAATTTATCTTTTCAAAAAAATTCACTGAGTTTTGATAGAATGGATTATCCGAAATTCAATCTAATTTTTACAGAAAACATGCCAATTTTAAACTACATTAAACAAGGTTTTTAAAGTCAGGCATTTATGTGTATTGAAGAAATCTAAGAAGACTCACACTCAAATTATTTTTCTATGAAATATGCCCTAGATAATTATGATGATTATGGTTATTATTATTGAAGAGCAGAGGGTTTACTATTAAGTTGATCTAATTCCTATGCTGCATTATATAAATTCTGAGGAGCAAGTACATATTGTGTCACAACGTGTCATTCATGAGTTATGATTGTTAATAATGGATTCTAATGGTGACCATGATGATGATTCAATCTAATGCCCTAAATTAATAAAGAGCATAGAGGATAAGGAAAATTGTTTGGGTATCATCCTTCACCCTACCCCACACCCGTGACCTACAAGAAATTAGCCAGTAAAACCAAGGAAAAACTTATATGTAGATAAAAATATATAAAAATAAATTGGGAGATTTTTTTAATGCCCTATGAAATTGTCCCTCCTAAACTGACCTTTATATTTAAGAACTTTACAATAGCAGTATGCACAACTTCAGAGATTGTATTTTTAAATCCCTGAACATTTACGTTTATTTTTCTTTTTTACACATCCACAGACCATGTACCAATTTCCCATAGTAAAATCTGCTGGAACTTCCTTCTATGTGAAATTTTATTTCTTTTTCTGAAAATATCTAGATATCTACCTATAAAAGAGATTGTCATATTGATCTTTTTGATACGGGGAGTTAAAAGAAAGTACATGTCACTGATTTCTAAATGACTTAAAGTTCATCCAGGTAGTTGATAGAGAAAACAGAGAAAGTAAGAAATGTCAAGTACATGTAGATTCCAGCTCCATTTCAAAGATGATTTATTGTAAATCAATGCTAATAAGGTAACCTCTTTGTTTAGAAAAATTATTTAGAGAAAGCGATACCTACAACTAACCTAGATAGTGTGGTGTTTTTAGTCATTTCTGGATAAACTTTTACTACAATTTTTGTAAACACCAAGTATCACAAGAATGCCTACTTTCTCTATTTCCTTCTCTACTTTCTCTATTAACCTGGGGGATTTCATATTCACCCTTTGCTGTAACAGTTGCCTTCAAGACAATGACTCCCAAATCCACACCTGTAGTTCTAGGCTGTCTGTGAAGGGATTTTCCACGTGATTATCCCACAGATAACTCACATTCAACATTACTAAAATCAAATCCACCAAAGCCTCCTCTACATCTGCTATTCCTCACATATTCCTGTTTTCCTGAGTGATCCCACCAGCTAGCCAGCCTGCCCAAACTGATTTGTTGTCTTTACCTTGTCCTCTTCAACTAGGACTTTAAAGTTCTTTATATCCTTCTCCATGAGGGCTTCAGAGATTTTCTCCCACATTCAACACAGCAGGTCTTCAGATACAGACCACTTCATTTTGATCTTGTATTAGCACTCAGATCACTCTTTTGAACTAAACAGGTGTGTCTAAAACTTGGGGAACCAGGTTTCACAGTTATCGACCCCTGCTCCTTGGACTCACACGCACAATTCCATGAGTGGGTCTATCTGCGTGTTCTAGACCTAGAGATCTAATGATTTTCTAAAACCCAGTCTATCTACCTCCAGATGTTCCTGTTTTCAATCTGCACTCACCTGAAAGAGACTTATGGTCCCCTATTGTTGATACTCTGCAATCATTGATGTCCATGCTCATACCCAAGGCTGGCTTCCAGAGACACACCTGGGCTCTCTCACCCATGGCACGGTGGGGGGGTGGGACGTTTTCAGAGGTTTCTATTGCCAAGTACCTTGCTTAGAAATCAGGCCTGACACAGCTTCACAGAGCCTAGTCCCGGCCCCATAGGCTGATACCCTGCCACCTCCCCTGAAGTAGCAGGCTCCTCAGAATGACCCAGGGCTTGGCAGAATCCACTGGTACTATCCCACCAGCCCCTTGAAGCCTAGCTGGAGTCTCCATAGAAACAAGGTACATCTCTATGGAAATGGGCTCACTCCTCCCGCCCCAGTGTGATGCAACTCTCAGGGAAGCTCAATAGTGAGGGTCTTTCCATTTATAGCAATCAGGATAACCAAGTGTTCTGAGCTTGCTGAGCCTTAGATGGCAGATTCCTGCTATATTCCTTGAGATTTCTGCCATCAATGTTGCCTGAGATGCCAACTTTCCATCTCACTAACTATAAGACAGTGTTCTCAGTCAAGACCAATCCCACAACCTAGAACACACACACACACACACCCACACACACATGCACACGCCCATCCATCATGATGAGCAAGGCTTTGTATTTGTGATACAGACTGAATGCACCCACCAATCACATTCACTGCTTCAAAGAGATCGTGATCAGGAAACAACTGATGTCACTTGTAAAATGTGATATGTCCTGGACTATCACTGTGGTAAAAAAGAAGTAGAGAAATGCAAAGAATGGGAGAAAATACTTAACCTCTTAGAGACCTAAGAGGTTAAGCATTTTCAATACTTAATAAAAATATTGAGATGTGGTTCCAAACATTCCTGAGTTAAAAATCATCTTGAAAAAATGCTTTCACTTCTATTTATAAATTTACTTACTTACTTACTTACTTACTTACTTACTTACTTACTTACTGCAGTAATGGGGATTGAACCCAGTGGCACTCTACTATTAACCTATATCCCCAGACCTCTCAATTATTTGGGGCAGGGGGCCTCGCAGAGTTTCAAATTTATGATCCTCCTGCCTTCATCTCCCAAGTACCTGGGATTACAGGCAGGTACCACTCTTCCCCATTAATTACTTCTTTTTAAAATAAGGCTATTTTTAAAAATTTTAACTATAATTTGTACTCAAAGAATGCACAGATGTAAAGTGTACAGGTTTATTATATTTTACATATATATGAACTACCAAAAATCAGGATATAAATCATTTCCATCACTTTAGAAAATTCCTTCATGCTTCAACTGATATCACCCCTGAGCTCAAAAAAAAAAAAAAAAAAAAGACCACCATTATTACTTGACCATTAGAGCTGTTTTGCTAATTTTTGAACTTTATTTAAAGGAAACATACAGTATATATTTTGGATCTGGCTTCTTTCCCCCAGATAATTTTTTTTAGATTTGTCAATGTTATTACTGTTCCAGTATTTGTGTTTCTAAAGTAACTGAATTATTCCACTGCATGATAAACCGTGATTTGTCTTCCGTCTTTCGGCTGAAGGCATAATATTTGTTTGAGTTATCATGAATTTTTACACAAGAATTTTTGTGAACTGTGCATTAATTTCGTTGGAAATATGCTAGGAATGGGATTGTTTTTATTAGAATAACTACATATTTAACTAAATTAGAAATTACTAAATATTTTTGAAAACTATGTGTATAGACTTCAAATTTCACCTTGAGTATCTATCGAAATAGCTAAAAAGCATGTTGTTTTCATCAATATAATAACCAAAAAGAGCAATAGAAAATGCAAATTAATGACTTTCCTTGACTTTATTAGGGATGAAGAGTATAAGACAAACAACTAACCAATGTCTGGGGAGAGATAAGCAACCAAAATAATCCAGGCATTTTTTTAACTATGGGAGAACCCACTAGATACATAGAAGTTCATTTATAAAAAAAATCTCAAATAAAAAATAGTTAATAGATTGCTAAAGACTAAGTATAGACTGGTTTAAGAGCATAAATACCCAGAGGGCTATAGATACAAGATGTTTGTATTTTTTTCTTTATCTCCATGGATTCCACCAAATGCTCCCAGGAAGATAGGGAAGTATTCTGAGAAAGTGTCTTTAACGGTATCATTTCTTGGATAGGTGGAGGGACAAAGAGCAGCAACAGCAGCCAAAACTCTTCCCAGACCCATTTCCTGATTTTTTGCATAGAACAAAAGCTGTAATCTTCAGGGGCAAGAGTAACAGAAACTGTTACATTAGGACACTCAACGGAAAACCTTTGCAGCTATGGAAAGGAACAGGCCGAAATGTCTAACGTCGGGAGGAATAAGAACTAGGCTCAGCCATATTGCTAGAAAGTGGGTCACTTTGAAGGCCATATCCCTGTGAATGAGTTTACAGTACCTAAGGCAGGGCTTCTGGAAACATCAGAAATCCCTTCTCTGTTTCCCACTAGTCCACTAACATGCATTGACTGAAAATAACAGTAGAATACAGCTGAGAATTCTTCAAGAAATAGATTATCTCTGGAGAACACCGAAAATAGAATGCACAAAAGCAAGCAGAAAACAATATTAATAAACTGAACTCAGCCATATAGAATAAGGATAACATTACAGTCAATTGAGATCAATCCCAGAATGCAAGGCTGGTTCAATATTCAAAATTCAATCAACCGAATTTCCATAGTAACAGACTAAATAAGAAAAAATATATATCATTTCAATAGATGCAGAGAAAATAAGAAAATTAAATATCTATTTATGATAAAATATAACTAAATGAAACTAGGGGCAAAGTCCAGTGGTAGAGTGCATGCTTAGTATGCATAAGGCTCTTAATTCAAAACCCAGCACTCATACACCAAAAAAAAAAGCTACTAGTAAAAAATGCATAGACATTTTTTAACTTGATAAAAGGCATTGAGTAAATGTAATGTGCCAGACACATAGCTTCTATTATCTCAAACTTTTTTCAGCAATTGTGAAATAGACATCATTAATATCCTAAGCAAGGAACAAACTGAGGAATAGAGATGAGCTGACTTTTTACAAACAACATCAAAACAACAGATGGATTTCAATCCACATCTATCTGGACCAAGAACCTACTGTTTTACTATAATATTTTTTTATTTAACATTGAAAAAGAACAGAAATTTTAGTTCAAAACAATGGATCACGGATTAGCATGGGTAACATGATAGAAAATCAGAAATTGTATCAATCATTTTTTTTCAGGAAATGTAATGTTCAGTGAGGTAAATCTTATAATACAAAAGAAGAAAAAATACCTAAGTATATATCATTTGTCAAAATTTCTTGTATCTTATAAAACTTAAAAAAATAAAAGTTTCTACTGAAAAAATAGATCAATGTATTTAAAAGAAGGTGACTTATAATTTTACCTTTAAGTAATAATCACAGATGATCACAGATACATATGTATGAAAGCTTCTATTCCAATATTTATGATAGTAAATGGAATGGAAGGTTTCTATGTTCAATAAAAAGGGAGATATTACCTTAATTTCATGTTAGGAAAGTAAGATTACAAGGCAAACAACTAAATAGAGTACAACAATATTGGGAAATTTTGCTTTGGGTATTTTAAAGATAGATAGATGTAGAATGGTATGAATGCAAAAAGAGCTTTGATTTTGTGACCTGTTCTATAACTTTCTGCATTTTCTTCATTTTTCCACAATGAAAACTTATTACTTGAAATAACAGACATACAAAAAAGAATTCATCACAGTGAAGCCCAGTGTTAGGAGGTAGATACTGCAGATTCAATGACACACAGGGGTTTATAGCTGGTTGTGCATTTTGACCCAGTCTCCATTTATTATTACAAAAGACTACCTATGCAAAAGTCTGTGAGAAGTTATGCTCTCTCTAAGTCACTGCTGTATGTCTCTTTCCAGAGTCCAGGCATCTCTGTATACAATATTATTTGCCATGTTGCTGCAGATTAACAAGCCTGTTTGAGGTGCTCTCAGTCCATTCTCCTCATGGTCTCTTTTTCTCTGATTTGCAGCTATGATACCATTGGAAATGAGCCATCAATCATTTGTCACTGAATTCATCTTCTTGAAATTTTCCAACCACTCCAATCTACAGAGCTGGTTCTTTCTGCTCTTTCTGGTCATTTACCTGACCACTCTCCTGGGGAACATGCTCATAATAGTGGCCACCAGGGTCAGTCCTGTTCTCCACACTCCAATGACTTTTTCCTCAGCAATTTGAGCTTCTTGGACATCTGCTAAACATCCACCACCCTCGCAGTACTGCTGGTGAACTTCTTCTGGAGAAGAAGGACATTTCTTATGCCTTTCCCAGATCTTCTTCTTGGTGACAAGTGCTGGCACAGAAGGCTTCTACTGCTGTGTGGCCAATATGACTGCTGTGTGGCCACGTGCCGTCCTCCAGTGTACCCAGTCATCATGAGTGTGAAGGTCTTTGTTGGCCAAGTGACTGGGTCCTGGCTGTGTGGGCTGGTGAATTTGGTCACACACAGGGTGCTGGCCATCACACTCACACTGTGTGGGCCCCTCCAGTTCAGCCACTTTCTCTGTAAAACCCCATTGCTCCTGAAGCTCTCCTTCTCAGACACCTCTGTCAACGAGTCTGCGCTCCACATTGTCAGTGCCACCATGGGCCTGAGCCCCTGCCTCTTCAATGCAGCTCCTATGCACTCATCATGGCGGCCATCTTCGGGATTCCCTCTGCCCAGGGCAGAAGAAAGGCCTTCTCAACCTTTGCGTCTCCCCTCACTGTCATGGTGGTCTTCTATGGAACAGCCAACTTCCACTATGACAGTCCAGAGAAGGCTGGACATGGACACCCTGGTCTCTGTGCTCTTCTGTGTGGTGAGCCCCCTGTTTAGCCTCGTCATTCACAGCCTGAGAAGCAACGAGGTCCAGAGTGCCCTGAGGAAGCTGGCTGGAGGGTTTGCATCCCTTTGCACAATCAAAGTCTAGACCAATCTTCAAACTGTGGGTGTTCAGCACATTCTCTGTCCTTCTTGGTTCTCCCCACACCAGAGAGACAGAAGTACGAGAACCTCGTTTCCCACACTCCTGCTGCTTGCAGGCCTCCATTTTAGAAGGTTCTGTCAATATCAGCCAAACACTAGGCAGAGAGGGAAGAAAGAAAAGGAAGAAAGCGGGGTTTTTTTTGGATCCCATAGCAGCAGCAGCAAACCAGCCCTATAGAGGCAGGAACTAATCTCCTTGGTGCCAGAAGTTGTGTGTGCAGGCTCCTAGACAGCTGTTCCTGAATGTGGGTCACAGTAGCGTGGAATGAGCGTCTCTTTCCAGGGAAGCTAGGGTTTTCATATATAAGGTGGTGTCACTTGCCCTATTTTTTTTTCTTCCAGATCTCCCAACCATTTCATAAACTTTTTTCTGTGTCAACTTCCTCTACCCTAAGACATCAAGAGTCGTTCTTCATCTCTACCTGACCACGGTGGCACTGACCACAATAGTGGTTTACATCAGAGATGGTTCTAGATAACAGATCTGAGGAGGTAGGTTGGATGTCTGACCTGAGGGAATTGAATATGTTGATGATGTCACAGCCCATGGAAAAGGAGACCGGATAATTCCTGGTGTGCAATGACCCAACAGAGACTTTAAGTTATCGTGGCCTGAAATCAAATGTCTATGAAAAACTGAGCTTTGGAATAACACCATCGACCTCAGGGTGGGAATGAACATTACAACATGACTACAGACTGCTGTTACTGACTGAGTGGGAGACTTACAGAAAGAAAATGATAGGTTCAATCATTATATTCCTCCTTCAAGTCAGGTTCAGATCATGAGAAATATTTTCTCTCTGGAAACTGATAAAGGTTAATATCAGAATAAAACATCCAATTCTCCAAATTGCAGAAGTACAACGAAAATTATAAATCCACAATTTCTCCAGGTCTCTCTTATGTAAATTAGGACTTTAATGGGACAATGATTGAGACCCTGTTAATTAGAATGGCAAAAATACCAGTGGAATTAGACAAATCTCAGAGCCTTGAACCCTGAAATCTCCATTAACCCTCTTTGCTGTCAGAAGCAGCCCCTCCCCCCCGAAGAGACTAGCTTTCCCTAAATTGAAGACCCTATAGTGACATCTACCTGGGCAGTTGTCTTTTTTTTTTAAGAGAGAGAGAGAGGAGGAGAGGAGAGGAGGAGGAGAGGAGGAGGAGAAGGGGGAGAGAGAGAGAGAGGGAGAGAGAGAGAGAGAGAGAGAGAGAGAGAGAGAGAGAGAGAGAAATTTTAACATTTATTTTCTAGTTCTCGGTGGACACAACATCTTTGTTGGTATGTGGTGCTGAGAATCAAACCCAGGCAGTACCGCGTGCCAGGCAAGTGCACTACTGCTTGAGCAACATCCCCAGCCCAATTGTCTTTAAGATGCTCATCCATCATCCCACATTGTCACCAGACTCTTAATTGGGGTCTGATCCTAGAACGCCTCAGGTAAGAGTATAAAATATAGCCCAGAGAGTATAAGGGTCACACCAAAATAAAAGGTAAATATTTTACTGTATTTTGTTAATAGGAGCCTTAAGAATATATAAGAGAATTTGTTTGAGTCTTCTAGACCAAAGAAGTCAAGACATATTGCTGGATCATCTTGAATGCAGTCACAGGGACGTAATCACCAGAAATGTTAGGGCCAAGGAATTTCCTGAGCCATGGGGAGTGGCTATTAGACTCTCTTGGTTGATGGACTGAAATCTGGACTCAGTGTTTGCTTAAGTTCAGTGACCAATATGATCCTGGAATAATGAAGAGGATGGCGATCAGAAATAAATAAGGTGTTGGATGACGTGTTATGTGACCCCTTCCCTGGCCTCACAGCTGGATCTGGAGGAGAGCCTGGAGCACCAGCCTTCTCCAAGGCCTCATGGACATGCGTTCAGGAGGCAGCACCAGATCCTTGTGAAACCCGCAGCCGCTGTCCTCGGCAGCCTGGGAAGACATTAACAGATGGCATCGTTGAAACGGGCTCCCTGATTTCAGTGAGAATAAGGGGACCCTGAAGTAGAAGAAGACATATGGTGGAGCAGTGATCAGAACATTCGAATCTGTAGAGATTTTTGACAGTGGTAAATGGTCGTGGTATTTATAGATGGGAAAAAATGGGCACCCTCCTAGAATAGTGCCTGTCCCATGTAATGTGAAACTCTTCTTTTCACACTTCATTGGTGCATTGTAGTGGTCCATAATGGTGGGATTTGCTGACACATATTTGAACATGCACACAGAATAACCGTGAACTTTGGCCAATATGATTCCAATATTTACCTTTTCCTCACCTCCTCCTCTGGTGCCTTGACTCTACTGATCTTCCTTCAACTTTCATGATGAGACTCCCTTCTGAACTTTCCTTCCTTTTCCCCCTCTAGCTTTAACAGAGGAAAAACATAAGGCCCTTAACTTTCTAAGTTGCTTATTTCCCTTAATGTTCTGAAGATCAATCGATCTTCCAGCAAGACATAATTTCGTCCTTCTTTATGGCTGAATGAAATTCCAGTGTGCATATACCAGATGTTCTTTATCCATTCGTCCACTGATGTCACCTCGGCTGGTTCATTGGCATATATGTGTCATTATAGTATTATGACTTTGATCCGCTGTGATAAATACCAAGCAGAGGTAGAGCTGGGTCGCAGGGTGGTCCATGGCTACTCCTGAGGAACCTCCATCCCGATTTCCGTGGTGGTTGTGCTGAATTACATGTCCACCAACAGGGTGAGAGTGCTCCTTTCTCTCCAATTCTCTCCTTGTCACACTCATTTCTGTTTATATTTTTGGTGGTTGCCTTTGTCACTGAAGTGAGATGAAATCTCAGGGTAGTCTTGACTTGCAAGTATTTTCATATATTTGTTGGCCACTCACATATTTTCTTCTAAGACGTGTCTGTTTAGTTCATTTAGTTTCCCATTTGGTAACTGGATTATTTGATAATTGGGCTATTTTATAATTGTGGGTTTGATGTTAAGTTTTTTGAGTTCTTTATTAATATTCTGAATATTCATCCTCTTTTAGAAGAGCCCCTCATAAAGATTTTCTCCTTTTCCGTAGGTTCTCTTTTCATATTCTAATTGTCTCCATTGCTGTGCAGAACCTTCTTAATTTAATGCCAACCTATTATCTAACTTTTGGTGTTATCTCCTGAGCTTTGGCAACCTATTGAGAAAGTCATTGCCTCTGCCTGTATGTTGGAGTATTGACTTTGTTTTTTCCTAGTAACTGCATAATTTCTGGTCTAGTGGCTGGGTCTTTAATGCATTTTGAGTTGATTTTTTTGCAATGTGAGCAATAGTTCAGGTCTCATTTTTCTGCATTTAGACAGGGGTGTATAAGGACTGTTTCAGAGAGTAGATGTTAAAGACTGGAGTACAAAAGAACTGTTGCAGAGAGCAGAAGTTGGAGACTGAGGTGCAGAAAGACCTTTACAGAAAGCAGAGTTTGGAAACTGGGGTGCACAAGGATCGTTGCAGAGAGCAGAGATTTCAGACTGAGGTTCAGAAAGACTGTTGCAGAGAGCAGATGTTGGAGACTGGGGTTCAGAAAGACTTTTGCAGAGAGCAGAGGTTGGAGACAAGGGTGCAAAAGGATGGTTGCAGACAGCAGAGTTTAGAGACTGGGGTGCAGAAAAATCGTTCCAGAGATCCGAGTTTCTACACTGAGGTTAAGAAGGACTGTGGGAGATTACGGAGGTTGGAGACTAAGGTGCAGAAGGACTGTTACAGAGAACAGAGGTAGAAGACTGCGGTGCAGAAGGCCTGTTACAGAGAGCAGAGTTTGGTGAATGGATGCAGAACGACTGTTACAGAGGGCAGAGTTTGGAGACTGGGTTGCAGATGGATCATACAGAGAGCAGAGGTTAGAGACTGAGGTGCAGAAGGACTGGTACAGAGAGTAGATGTTGAAGACTGAGGTGCAGAGTGAACATTGCAGAGAGCAGAGGTGGAGACAGAGGTGCAGAAGGATTGTTACAGAGAGCAGAGGTTGGAGACTGGTGTGCAGAAGGACTGTTGCAGATAGCAGAGTTTGGAGAATGGGGTGAATAAAGGACTGTTGCAGGGAGCAGGTGTTGGATATTTTTTTGCAGAATGACTGTTGCAGAGAGGAAAATTTGGAGACTGTGGTGCATAAGGAATGTTACAGAGAGCAGAGGTTTGAGACTGGGGTTCAGAAGGACTGATACAGAAAGCAGAGGTTGGAGACTGGGGTGCAAAAGGACCGTTGCAGAGAGCAGAGTTCGGAGACTGCAATACACGAGGACTGTTACAGAGAGCAGAGGTTGGAGAATGGTTTATAGAAGAACTGTTTTAGAGTGCAGATGTTGGAGACTGGGGGTCAGAAGAACTGTTGCAGGGAGCAGAGTTTGGAGACTGGGTTGCAGAAGAACTTTCGCAGATGCAGAGGTTGGAGACTGAGGTGCAGAAAGAATGTTACAGAGAGAAAAGTTTTGAGACTGGGGTGCAGAAGGACCGGTACAGAGAGCAGAGGTTGCAGACTGTGGTACAGAAGGACTGTTGCATAGAGCAGGGGTTAGAGAATTGCGTGCAGAAGGACTTTTACAGAGAGCAGAGGTTAGAGAATGGGGTGCAGAAGTAAGGTTGCAGAGTTCAGAGGTTTGAGACAAAGGTACAAAAATACTGTTACAGAGAGCAGAGGTTAGAAACCATGGTTCAGAAAAACTTATACAGAAAACAGAGGTTTGAGACTGGGGTGCAGAAGGACCGTTACAGAGAGCAGAGGTTGGAGACTGTGGTACAGAAAGACTGTTACAGCGAGCAGAGGTATGAGACTTGGGAGTAGAAAGACTGTTGCAGAGAACAGATGTTGGAGACTGGGTTGCAGCAGGACTGTTGAAGAAAGCAGAGGTTTTAGACTGAGTTGGAGAAGGAATGTTACAGAGAGCAGAGTTCGGAAACATGGGTGCAGAAAGACCTTACAGAGAACGGAGGTTGGAGACTGTGGTGCAGAAGGAGTGTTAAGGAGAGGAGACTTTGGAGACTGGGGTGCAGAAAGACAGATGCAGAGAGCAGATGTTGGAGAATGCGGTGCATAAGGATCGTTTCAGAGAGAAGAGGTTGGAGACAAGGGTTCAGAAGGACGTTTTCAGAGAGCAGAGGTTGGAGTCTTAGGTGCAGAAAAACAGTTACAGAGAGCAGAGGTTGGAGACTCGGGTGCAGAAGGATCCTTGAAGAGAGAAGAAGTTGGAGAGTGAGTTGCAGAAGAATCCTTGAAGAGAGCAGAGGTGGAGACTGGGCTGCAGAAGGATGGTTACAGAGAGAAGAGGTGGGAGACTGCGGTGCAGAAGGACTGTTACAGAGAGCACAGGTTGGAGACTGGCGTGCAGAAGCAATGTTGCAGAAAGCAAAGGTTGGAGACTGGGGTGCAGAAGGACTGTTGCAGAGAGCAGACGTTGGAGACTGAGATGCAGAAGGACTGTTACACAGAGCTGACGTTTGAAACTGGGATGAAGAATTATGATACAGAAAACAGATGTGTGAGATGGGTGCAGAAAGACCATTACAAAGAGCAGAGGTTGAACACTGGTGTGCAGAAGGATTGTTTCAGAGTGCAGAGTTTGGAGACTGGGGTGCATAAGGCCTGCTACAGAGAGCAGAGGTTTGAGACTGGGTTGCAGAAGGACTGTTATAGAGAGCAGACTTTTGAGGCTGGGTTGCAGTAGGATCTTACAGAGAGCAATGGTTGGTGACTGTGGTACAGGACGAATATTACAGAGAGCAGTGATTGGAGACTGAGGTGCAGAAGGATAGTGCAGAGACCAGACATTTCAGACTGAGGTGCAGAAGGACTGTTACAGAAAGCAGAGGTTGTAAATTGGGGTACAGAGAAACCGTTATAGATAGCAGAGGTTGGGGACTGCGGTATATAAAGACTGTAACCGAGAGAAGAGGTTGGAGTATATGGGGCAGAAGGACTGTTACAGAGAGCAGAGGTTGAAGACTGGGGTGCAGAAGAATTGTTAGAGAGAGCAGAGGTTGGAGACTGGGGTGCAGAAGGACTTTTACACAGAGCAGAGGTTGAAGACTGGGGTGTAGAAGGACTTTTGCAGAGAGCAGAGGTTGGAGACTAGGGTGAAGAAAGACTGTTGCAGAGAGCAGAATTTGAAGACAGAGGTTCAGAAGGAATGTTGAGGAGAGGAGACGTTGGAGACTAGGGTGCAGAATGATCGTTGCAGAGAGCAGAGGTTGGAGACTGAGGTGCAAAAAGAGTGTTACAGAGAGCAGAGGTTGGAGACTTGCGTGCAGAACGCCTGTTACGGAGAGCAGAGTGTGGAGAAGGGCTCCAGAAAGACTGCTATAGATCACAGAGTTTAGAGACTGTGTTGAAGAAGGATCTAACAGAGAGCAGATGTGGGGGACACATGTGCAGAAGAAGTGTTACAGAGAGTAGATGTTGGAGACTGAGGTGCAAAAGGATCGTAGCAGAGAACAGCGTTTTAAGACTGAGGTGCAGAAGGACTGTTGCAGAGACCACAGGTTGAAGACTTGGGTGCAGAAGGACTGTTGCAGAGAGCAGAGGTTGGAGACTGGGGTGCAGAAGGCTTGTTATAGAGAACAGAATTTAGAGACTGGGGTTCAGAAGGCCTGTTAAGGAGAGGATTGTTCAAAGAAGAGGTGCAGAAGGTCTGTTAGAGAGGGCAGAGTTGGGAGACTGGGTTGCAGAATGATCTTACCGAGAGCAGATGTTGAAGACTGAGGTGTAGAATGATCGTTGCAGAGAGAAGAGGTTGGAGACTGGGGTGCAGAAGGCCTGTTACAAAGAGCAGAGGTTTAAGACTGGGGTGCAGAAGGACTGTTATAAAGAGCAGAGTTAGGGACTGAGTGGCAGAAGGTTCTTACAAACAGCAGAGTTTGGAGACTGAGGTGGAGAGGACTGTTACAGAGAGCAGTGTGTGGAGACTGGAATTCAGATGGATCCTGCTGAGAAAAGAGGTTTCAGACTGAGGTGTAGATCGACTGTTATAGAGAGCAGAGGTTGGAGACTGAGGTGCAGTAGGACTGTATAGGGGAGCAAATTTTGGATACTGTGTTGCAGAAGGATCTTACATTGAGCAGAGTTTGGAAACTGAAGTGCAGAAGGACTGTTACAGAGAGCAGATGTTGAAGTCTGGGGTGCAGAAGGATTGTTGCAGAGAGCAAAATTTTCAGATTGAGGTGCAGAAGGACTTTTGCAGAGAGAAGATGTTGGAGACTGGGGTGTAGAAGTTTCGTTGCAGAGGGCAGAAGTTGGAGACTGCAGTACAGAAGGACTTTTGCAGAGAGCAGAGGTTGGAGACTAGGGTACCCAAAAACTTTTTCAGAGAGCAGATGTTGGAAACTCTTGTTCAGAAGGACTGTTGCAGGGAGTAGAAGATGGAGAATTGGATGCAGAAAAACTTTTGCAGAGAGGAGAGGTTGGAGACTGAGGTACATAAGTATGGACAAAGAAAGCAGAGGTTGGAGACTGGCTTGCAAAAGGACCTTTACAGAGAGCAGATTTTGGAGACTGCGGTACAGAAGGACTGTTACAGAGAGCAGAGTTTGGAGACTGGGGAGCAGAAGGAGTGTTGCAGAATACAGAGATTGGAGACTGTCGTGCAGCAGGACCGTTTCAGAAAGCAGAGTTTGGAGACTGGCGTGGAGAAAGAATATTACAGAGACTAGAGTTTAAAAATTGGGGTCAGAAGGATCTTTCAGAGAGCAGACATTGGAGACTGGGGTTCAGAAGGATCGTTGCAGAGAGCAGAGTTTAGACACTGGGGTGCAGAAGGACTGTTGCAGAGAGCAGATGTTGGAGACTGGGGTGCAGAAGGACTGTTTAGAGAGCCGATGTTGGAGACTGGGGTACAGAAGGACTCTTTCAGAGAGCAGAGGTTGAAGACTGAGGTGGAGAAAGACAGTTACAGAGAACAGAGCTTGGAGACTGGGGTGCAGAAGGACTGTTAAAGAGAGCAGAGGTTTAAGACTGAGGTACGGAAGGATCATTGCAGAGAGCAGAGTTGGAGACTGGGATGCAGAAGCACTGTTACACAGAGCACACGTTTCAGACTGGGGTGCAGAAGAAATTTTGCAGACACCAGAGGTTGTAGACTGGGGTGCATAAGGACTGTTGCAGATAGAAGAGTTTAGATATGAGGTGCAGAAAGACTGGTAAAGAGAGAAGAGGTTGTAGACTGGGGTGCAGAAGAACTGATACAGTAATCAGAGGTTGGAGACTGGGGTGCAGAAGGACCGTTACAGAGAGAAGAGTCTGGAGACTGCGGTACAGAAGGACTGTTACAGAGAGTAGAGTTTGGCGACTGGGGTGCAGGAAGAGTGTTGAAAAGAACAGAGTTTGGAGACTGAGGTGCATAAGGACTGTTTCAGAGAGCAGAGTTTTTAGAAAGGTTGCAGAAGGATGTTACAGAGAGCAGAGGTTGGAGACTGGGGTGCAGAAGGATTGTTATAGAGAACAGACTTTGGAGACTGGGGTGCAGAATGCCTGTTACGGAGAAGAGAGTTGGAGAAGGCATGCAGAATGACTGTTACAGAGGGCAGAGTTTGGAGACTGGGATGCAGAAGAAACTTACAGAGAGCAGATGTTGAAGAGTGAGGTGCAGAGGGACTGTAACAGAGAGTAGAGGTTGGAGACTGAGGCACAGAAAGACTGTTACAGAGAGCAGAGTTTGGAGACTGGGGTGCAGAAGGACTGTTGCAGGTACCAGAGGTTGGAGATTGGGGTGTAGAAGAACTGTTGTAGAAACTATAAGTTGGAATCTGGGGTGCTGAAGGACTGTTGCCGAGTGCAGATGTAGAAATCTGTGATGGAGAAGGACTCTAACAAAGAGCAGAGGTTTGCAACTGGGGTGCAGAAGAACTGATAAAGAGAGCAGAGTTTGGAGACTGGTGTGTAGAAGGACTGATAAAGAGAGCAGAGTTCGGAGACTAGGGTGCAGAAGGCCTGTTACAGAGAGAAGAGTTTAGAGACTGTGCTGCAGTAGGGCTGTTACGGAGAGCAGAGATTGGAGACTGGGGTGCAGAAGGATCGTTGGAGACAGCAGAGTTTCCAGACTCAGGTGCAGAAAAACTGTTGCAGAGATCAGCTGTTGGAGACTTGGGTGCAGAAGGACTGTTACAGGGAGGAAATGTTGGAGACTCAGATGCAGAGGGATCTTTGCAGAGATCAAAGTTTGGACACTGGGGTACAGAAAGATTGTTACACAGAGCAGAGGTTGAAGACTGAGGTGAAGAAAGACTGTTACAGAGAGCAGATATGGGAGACAGGGGTGCAGGACTGATACAGAGCAGAAGTTGGAGACTGAGGTACAGAAGGACTGTTACAGAGAGCAGATGTTGGAGATTGGGGTGCACATAGACTGTTGCAGCGAGCAGAGGTTGGAGACTGGGGTGCAGAGGAATCGTTGCAGAGAGCAGAGGTTGGAGACTGGGGTGCAGAAGGACTGATATAGAAAGCAGAGTTTGGAGACTGGGGTGCAGAAGTTATTTTACAGAGAGCAGAGTTCTGAGAGTTAGGTGCAGAAGAACTGTTACAGAGGGCAGATTTGAAGACTGGGTTGCAGAAGGATATTACATAGAGTAGAGGTTGGCACTGAGGTGTACAAGCACAGTTACAGAGAGTAGAGGTTGGAGACTCAGGTGCAGAAGGACCATTGCAGAGATCAGAGGTTGGAGACTGAGGTTCAGAGGATTGTTACCGAGAGCAGAGTTTGGAGACTGGGGTCTATAAGGACTGTAACAGAGAGAAGAGTTTTGAGAGTAAGGTGCAGAGGGACAGTTACACAGAGCACAGTTTGGAGACTGGGGTGCAGAAGGGCTGATACAGAAAGCAGAGGATGGAGAACGCAGTATAGAAGGTCTGTTATAAAGAGCAGAGGTTGGAGACTGGGGTGGAGAAGGACTGCTACAGAGAGCAAATTTTGGAGACTGGGGTGCAAAAGGACTGTTGCAGAGAGCAGAGGATGGAGACTGGGTTGCAGAAGTACTGTTGCAGAGAGCAGAGGTTGCAGACTGAGTTCCAGAAGGACTGTTACAGAGAGCATATTTTGGAGACTGGGGTGCAAAAGAACTGATGTAAAAAGAAGAGGTTGGAGACTGGGGTGCTGATAAATCGTTGGGGCGAGCAGAGTATGGAGACTCGGGTGGAGAAGGACTGTTGCAGAGAGTAGAGGTTAGAGACTGGGGTGTAGAAGGACTTTTGCAGGGAACAGACGTTGGAAAATTGAGTGCAGAAGTATCGTTGGTGGGAGCAGAGTATGGAGACTGGGGTGTAGAAGAACTGTTGCAGAGAGCAGAGGTTAGAGACTGGGGTGTAGAAGGACTTCTGCAGGGAACAGACGTTGGAAACTGGGGTGCAGAAGTATCGTTGGTGGGAGCAGAGTATGGAGACTGGGGTGTAGAAGAACTGTTGCAGAGAGCAGAGGTTGGAGACTGGGGTGGAGAATTACTGTAGCAGAGAGCAGATGTTGGAGACTGGGGTTCAAAATGACTGTTGCAGAGAGCAGAAGTTAGAGACTGGGGTGCAGAAGGATCGTTGCAGATAGCAGACGTTGGAGACTGGGGTGCAGATGGACTGTTACAGAGAGCAGAGATTGGAGACTGGGGTGCAGAAGGACTGTTACAGGGAGCAGAATTTGGAGACTGGGGTGATGAAGGACTGCTATAGAGAGCAGAGATTGGAGACTGGGTTGCAGAAGGATCTTAAAGAGAGTAGAGGATGGAGACTGAGGCGCAGAAGCACTGTTACAGAGAGTAGAGTTTGGAGACTGAGGTGCAGAAGGACCGTTGCAGAGAGCAGAGGTTGGAGACTGAGGTGCATAAGAATTGTTACAGAGATCAGAGATTGGAGACTGGGGTTCAGAAAGATTGTTGCAGAGAGCAGATGTTTTAGACTGGGATGTAAAAGGACTGTTGCAGAGAGTAGAGGTTGGAGATTGGGGTCCAGAATGACTGTAGCAGAGAGCAGAGGTTGGAGACTAAAGTGCTTGACAGTTACACAGAGAAGAGGTATGAGACTGGAGTGCAGAAGGACTGACACAGAAAGCAGAGGTGAAAGACTCGGGTGCAGAAGTACCCTTGCAGAGAGCAGAGGTTTGAGAATGCAGTACAGAAGGACTGTTACAGAGATCAAAGGTTGAAGACTAGGGTGCAGAAAGACTGTTGCAAAGAGCAGAGGTTGCAGACTGAGTTGCAGAAGGACGGTTACAGAGAGCAGAGGTTGGAGAATGTGGTTCAAAACGACTGATACAGAAAGCAGAGGTTGGATACTGGGGTGCATAAGAACTCTTACAGAGAACAGAGGTTGGAGACTGTGGTACAGAAGGACTGTTACAGAGAGCAGAGGTTGGAGACTGGGGTGCAGAAGAACTGAGTAGAGAAAAGACTTTGGAGACTGGGTTGCAGAAGGATAATTGCGGCGATCAGAGAATGGAGA
Organism: Ictidomys tridecemlineatus; assembly: GCF_052094955.1. Taxonomy (NCBI): domain Eukaryota; kingdom Metazoa; phylum Chordata; class Mammalia; order Rodentia; family Sciuridae; genus Ictidomys; species Ictidomys tridecemlineatus. The sequence continues at coordinate 21,957 of NW_027523629.1, forward strand.
CTGGGGTGTAGAAGGACTGTTTCAGAGAGCAGAGTTGGAGACTGTTGTGTAGAAGGACTGTTTAAGATAGCAGATGTTGGCGACTTGTGCGCAGAAGAACTGTTGCATAGAGCAGAGTTTGGAGACTGAGGTACAGAAGGACTGTTACAGAGAGCAGAGGTTGGAGACTGGGTTGCAAATGGAGTATTACAGAGAGCGGAGTTTTCAGACTGAGGTACAGAAGAAATGTTGCAAAAAGCAGATGTTGGCGACTGGGGTTCAAAAGGACTTTTGAAGCGAGAGGAGGTTTGAGACTGGGGTGCAGAAGGATCGTTGCAGAGAGCAGAGGTTGGAGACTAAGGTGCAGAAGGGTGGTTGCAGAGAGCAGAGGTTCGAGACTGGGGTGCAGAAGGATCGTTACAGAGAGCAGAGTTTGCAGACTGAGGTGCAGAAAGACTTTTACAGAAAGCACAGTTTGGAGACTGAGGTGCAGAAGGACTGTTGCAGAGAGCAGAGGTTAAAGACTGGGGTGCAGAAGACAGTTATAGATAGCAGACGTTGGAGACTGGGTTTCAGAAGGATCTTACAGAGAAAAGAGTTTTGAGACTGCAGGGAAGAAGGACCGTTGCAGAGAGTGGATGTTTGAGACTGGGGTGCATAAGGGTCATTACAGAGAGCAGAGCTTGGAGACCGGGATGCAGACAGACTCTTACAGAGAGCATATGTTTGATACTGGGTGCAGAAGAAATGTTGCAGAGAGCACAGTTTGGAGACTAGGTTCCAGAAGGACTGTTACAGCGAGCAGGGGTTGGAGAGTGGTGTGCAGAGGGATCTTACAGTGATCAGAGGTAGGCGACTGGGGTGTAGAAAGACTGTTGCAGAGAGCAGATGCTGAAGACTGGGGTGCAAAAGGACAGTTGCAGAGAGAAGAGGATGGAGACTGGAGTGCAGAAGGATCCTTGGGGCGAGCAGAGTATGGAGACTGGACTGTACAAAGACTGTTACACAGAGCAGAGTTTTGAGACTAGGGTTTAGGAAGACTTTTTCAGAGAGCAGATGTTGGAGACTTTGGTGAAGAAGAAATGTTGCATAGAGCAGAGGATGGAGACTGAGATTCAGATGACGGTTACAGAAAGCAGAGTTTGAAGACTGGGGTGCAGAAGGACTGTTACAGAGAGCAGTCTTTGGAGACTGTGGTGCAGAAGAATCGTTGCAGAGAGCAGAATTTGGAGACTTGGGTTCAGAAGGATGGTTAGAGAGAGCAGAGGTTGGAGACTGTGGTGCAGAAGGACTTTTACTGAGAGCACAGGTTGGAGACTGGGGTGCAGAAGGACTTTAACAGAGAGCATAGGTTAAAGATTGAGGTGCAGAAAAACTGTTGCAGAGAGATAACATAGGAGACTGGGGTGCAGAAGGAGTGTTTCAGAAAGCAGAAGTCTGAGACTGAGGTGCAGAAGGACCGTCACAGAGAGCAGAAGTTGGAGACTGGTACAGAGGAGTGTTATAGAGAGCAGAGGTTGGAGACAGGTGTGCAGAGGGATCTTACAGTGAGCATACGTTGGAGACTGGGGTGTAGAAGGATCGTTGCAGAGAGCAGAGGTTAAAGACTGGAATGAAGAAGGACTGATACAGATAACAGAGGTTGGAGACTGGGGTGCAGAAGGCCTGTTACAGAGAGCAGAATTTGGAGACTGGTGTGCAGAAAAACTGTTACAGAGAGCAGAAGTTTAATACTGGGTTGCAGGAGGATGTTAAAGAGAGCAGAGGTTGGAGACTGAGGTGCAGAAGCACTGTTACAGAGAGAAGAGTTTGGAGACTGTGGTGCAGAAGGACCCTTGCAGAGAGCAGAGGTTGGAGATTGGGGTGAGGAATTCCCATTACAGAGAGCAGTGCTTGGAGACTGGGGTACAGAAGGACAGTTACAGAGAGCAGAGTTTAAAAACTGGGTTGCAAAAAGATCTTACGAAGAGCAGAGTTTGGAGACTGAGGAAAAGAAGGACTGTTACAGAGAGCAGAGGTTAGAGACTGAGGTGCAGAAAAACGGTTACATAGACTGAGGTGCAGAGGACTGTTATAGAGAGCAGAGGTTGGAGACTGGGGTGCAGAATGACTGATACAGAAAGCAGAGCTTGGTGACTAGGGTGCAGAAGGACTGTTGCAGAGAGCAAAGTTTGAGACTGAGGTGGAGAAGGACTGTTGCAGAGAGCAGATGTTAGAGACTGTGGTGCAGAATAACTGTTATAGTAAACAGAGGTTGGAGACTCCGGTGCAGAAGGACCGTTGCATATAGCAAAGGTTGGAGACTGGATTTCAGAAGTAACATACAGATAGGAGAGTTTTAACACTGAGGAGCAGAAGGACTGTTGTGGAGAGGAGAGGTTGGAGTCTGAAGTGCAGAAGGACTTTTACAGAGAGCATAGTTTAGAGACCGGGGTGAAGAAGGACTGATACAGAAAGCAGACTTTGGAGACTGAGGTGCAGAAGGACCGTTAAAGAGATAAGAGGTTAGAGACAGCAGTACAGAAGGATGGTTACAGAGAGCAGAGGTTGGAGATTGGTGTGGAAAAAGAATATTGCAGAGAGTAGATTTCGGAGACTGGGGTGCAGGAGGACTGTTGCAGCCAGCAGAGGTTGAAGACTGGGGTGCAGGAGGACTGTTGCAGAGAGCAGAGTTTGCATACTGAGGTGCAGGAGGACCCTTACAGAGAACAGAGGTTGGATACTGTGGTACAGAAGAACTGTTACAGGGAGCAAAGGTTGGAGACTGGGGTGCAGAATAACTGTTGTGGAGAATAGAGTTTGGAGAGTGGGGTGCAGAAGGACCATTGCAGATAGCAGAGGTTGGAGACTGGGTTTCAGAACGATAATACAGAGAGCAGAATTTGGACACTGAGGTGCAGAAGGACTCATGCAGAGAGCAGAGGTTGGAGATTGGGGCGCAGTAGGACTGTTGCAGAGAGAAGAGGTTGGAGACTGAGGTGCAGAAGGACTGTTACAGAGAGCAGAGTTTAGAGACCAGGGTGCAGAAGTACTGAAAGAGAAAGAAGAGTTTGGAGACTGTGGTGCAGAAAGACCATTACAGAGAGCAGAGGTTGGAGACTGAAGTACAGAAGGACGTTAACAGAAAGAAGAAGTTGGAGACTGGAGTGGAAAAAGACTGTTGCAGAAAGCAGATTTTGGAGACTGGGGTGAAAAGGACAGTTACAGATTGCAAAACTTGGAGATTGAGGTAGAGAAGGATCTTGCAGAGAGCAAAGGTTGAAGACTGAGGTGCAGAAGGATAGTTACAGAGAGCAGAGTTTGGAGACTGGGATGCAGCAGGACAGTTACAGAGAGCACAAGTTGGAGACTGGGGTGCAGAAGAAATGTTGCAGAGAGCAGAGTTTTGAGACTGGGGTGAAGAAGGACTGTAGCGGAGAGCAGAGGTTGGAGACTGGGGTGCAGAAGGACTATTGCAGAGAGCAGACGTTGGAGACTGGGATGCAAAAGGATCCTTTCAGAGAGCAGTGGTTGGAGACTCGGGTGTAGAAAGACTGTTGCAGAGAGAAGAGCTTGGAGACTGGGGTACAGAAGGACTGTTGCAGAGAGCAGAGGTTGGAGACTGGGGTGCAGAAGGACTGTTACAGAGAGCAGATGTTGAAGACTGGGATGAAGAAGGATCGTTGCAAAGAGCAGAGGTTTTAGACTGAGGCTTAGAAGGACGGTTACAGAGATCAGAGTTTGGAGACTGGTGTGCAGAAGGACCGTTGCACAGAGCAAATGTTGGGGACAGGGGTGCAGAAGGACTGTTACAGAGAGCAGACGTTGAAGACTGAGGTGCAGAAGGATTGTTACAGAGAGCAGAGTTTGAATACTGGGGTGCAGAAGAACCATTACAAAGAGCAAAGTTTGGAGACTGATGTTCAGAAGGACTTTTCCAGAGAGCACAGGTTGGATACTGTGGTGCCGAAGGACTGTTACAGAGAGCAGATGTTGGAGACTGGAATACAAATAGATCTTACAGATAGCAGAGTCTGGAGACTGGGGTGCAGAAGAACTGTTGCAGAGAGCAGAGTTCAGAGACTGAGGTGCAGAAGGATCGTTGCAGAGAGAAGAGGTTAGAGACTGGGGTGGAGAAGAGATTTTTCAGAAAGCAGAGTTTGGCAATTGCGGAGCAGAAGAACCGTTACAAAGAGAAGAGGTTGGAGACTGGAATACAAAAGAACTGTTACAGGGAGCAGAGGTTGGAGACTGGGTAGAAGAATTATCGCTGCAGATTGCAGACTTGGAGACTGAGTTGCAGAAGGACTGTCACAGAGAGCAGAGGTTGGAGACTGAGTTGCAGAAGGGTTGTTACAAAAAGCAGAGGTTGGAAACTGAGGTGCAGAAGGACTGATACAGAAAGCAGAAATTGGAGACTGGGGTGCAGAAGGACCATTATAGAGAGCAGAGTTTGGAGATTGCAGTACAGAAGGAATGTTACAGAGAGCAGAGGTTGGAGACTGGGGTGGAGAAGGACTGTTTCAGAGAGTAGATGTTGGATACTGGGGTGCAGAAGGTCTGTTACAGAGAGCAGAGTTTGGAGACTGGGGTGCAGAAGGATTGTTACAGATAGCACAGTTTAGAGATGGGGTGCAGAAGGATAGTTGCAGAGAGCAGAGGTTTCAGACTGAAACTTAGATAGACTGTTACAGAGAGCAGAGTTTCTAATCTGAGGCTCAGAAGGACTGTTCCAGGAAGCACAGGTTGGCAATTTGCGTGTAGAAGAACCATTATAGACAGAAGAGGTTGGAGACTGCGGTACAGAAGGACTGTTACAGAGAGCAGAGTTTGGAGACTGGGGTGCAGAAGGACTCTTACTGAGAGCAGAGGTTGGAGTCTGGGGTGCAAAAGAACTGATACAGAATGCTGACATTGGAGACTGGGGTGCAGAAGGACCTTTACAGAGAGCAGAGTTTTGAGAATGCTGTAAAGAAGGACTGTTACAGAGAGCAGAGTTAGGATACTGGTGTGCAAAAAGACTGATACAGAGAGCAGAGGTTAGAGAATGGGGTTAAGAAGGCCTGTTACAGAGAGCAGCAGTTGGAGACTGAGGTGCTGAAGGTTCATTACAGAGAGCAGAAGTTGGACACTGAGTTGCAGAAGGACTGTTACAGAGAGGAGCGGTTGGAGATTGGGGTACAGAAGGATTCTTAAAGAGAGCAGAGGAAGGAGACTGGTGTGCAGAAGGACAGTTGCAGAGAGCAGAGGATGGAGACTGAGGTGAAGAAGGATTGTTGCAGAGAGAAGAGTTTGGAAACTGGGTTGCAGAAGGCCTGTTACAGAGTGCAGAGTTTGGAGAGTGGGGTGCAGAAGGTTTGTTACAGAGAACAGAGGTTGGAGACTAAGGTGAAGAAGGATCATTTCAGAGAGCAGAGGTTGGAGACTGGGGTGCAGAAGGACCATTACAGATTGCAGAACTTGAAGATTGAGGTAGAGAAGGATCTTGCAGAGAGCAGAGGTTGAAGACTGAGGTGCAGAAAGATAGCTACAGAGAGCAGAGTTTGGAGACTGGGATGCAGCAGGACAGTTACAGAGAGCACAAGTTAGAGACTGGGGTGCAGAAGAAATGTTGCAGAGAGCAGAGTTTTGAGACTGGGGTGAAGAAGGACTGTAGTGGAGAGCAGAGGTTGGAGACTGGGATGCAAAAGGATCCTTGCAGAGAGCAGTGGTTGGAGACTCGGGTGTAGAAAGACTGTTGCAGAGAGAAGAGCTTGGAGACTGGGGTACAGAAGGACTGTTGCAGAGAGCAGAGGTTGGAGACTGAGGTGCAGAAGGACTGTTACAGAGAGCAGAGGTTGAAGACTGGGGTGAAGAAGGATCGTTGCAAAGAGCAGAGATTTCAGACTGAGGCTTAGAAGGACGGTTACAGAGCGCAGAGTTTGGAAACTGGTGTGCAGAAGGACCGTTGCACAGAGCAGATGTTGGAGACTGGGGTGCAGAAGGACTGTTACAGAGAGCAGACGTTGAAGACTGAGGTGCAGAAGGATTGTTACAGAGAGCAGAGTTTGAATACTGGGGTGCAGAAGGACCATTACAAAGAGCAAAGTTTGGAGACTAATATTCAGAAGGACTTTTCCAGAGAGCACAGGTTGGATACTGTGGTGCAGAAGGACTGTTACAGAGTGCAGATGTTGGAGACTGGGATGCAAATGGATCTTACAGATAGCAGAGTCTGGAGACTGGGGTGCAGAAGAACTGTTGCAGAGAGCAGAGTTCAGAAACTGAGGTGCAGAAGGATCATTGCAGAGAGAAGAGGTTAGAGACTGGGGTGCAGAAGGGCTTTTTCAGAAAGCAGAGTTTGGCAATTGCGAAGCAGAAGAACCGTTACAAAGAGAAGAGGTTGGAGACTGCAATACAAAAGGACTGTTACAGGGAGCAGAGGTTGGAGACTGGGGAGAAGAAGAATCGCTGCAGATAGCAGATGTTAGAGATTGGGGTGCAGAAGGACTCTCACAGAGAGCAGAGGTTGGAGACTGAGTTGCAGAAGGGTTGTTACAAAAAGCAGAGGGTGGAAACTGAGGTGCAGAAGGATCGTTGCAGAGAGAAAAGGTTAGAGACTGGGGTGAAGAAGGCCTGTTACACAGTGCAGAGATTGGAGACTGGGGTGCAGAAGGCCTGATACAGAGAACAGAGGTTGGAGACTGGGGTTCAGAAGGACAGTTGCAGAGAGCAGAGGATGGAGACTGAGGTGAAGAAGGATCGTTGCAGAGAGAAGAGGTTGGAAACTGGGTTGCAGAAGGCCTGTTACAGAGTGCAGAGTTTTGAGAGTGGGGTGCAGAAGGTTTGTTACAGAGAACAGAGGTTGGAGACTAAGGAGAAGAAGAATCTTTTCAGAGAGCAGAGGTTGGAGACTGGGGTGCAGGAGGACCGTTACAGATTGCAGAACTTGGAGATTGAGGTGGAGAAGGATCTTGCAGAGAGCAGAGGTTGAAGACTGAGGTGCAGAAGGATAGCTACAGAGAGCAGAGTTTGGAGTCTGGGGTGCAGCAGGACAGTTACAGAGAGCACAGTTTAGAGATGGGGTGCAGAAGGATCGTTGCAGAGAGCAGAGGATTCAGACTGAGGCTTAGAAGGACTGTTACAGAGAGCAGAGTTTTGAATCTGAGGCTCATAAGGACTGTTCCAGGAAGCAGAGGTTGGCAATTTGCGTGTAGAAGAAGCATTATAGAGAGAAGAGGTTGAAGACTGCGGTACAGAAGGACTGTTACAGAGAGCAGAGTTTGGAGACTGGGGTGCAGAAGGACTTTTAAAGAGAGCAGAGTTCGGATACTGGGGTGCAGATGAAGTGCTACAAAGAGCAGAGTTTGGAAACAGGGATGAAAAATGATCTTCCAGAGACCAGAGTCTGGAGACTGGGGTGCAGAAGGACTGTTGCAGAGAGCAGAGGTTGGAGTCTGAGGTGCAGAAGGATCGTTGCAGAGAGAAGAGGTTGGAGACTGTCGTGCAGAAAGACTGTTACAGAAAGCAGAGGCAGGTAATTGGAAAGCAGAAGAACCGTTACAAACAGAAGAGGTTGGAGACTGCGATACAAAAGGACTGATACAGAGAGCAGAGGTTGGAGACTGGGTAGAAGAAAGATCCTTTCAGAGAGCAGATGTTAGAGACTAGGGTGCAGAAGGACTGTTACAGAGAACAGTGGTTGGAGACTGAGTTGCAGATGGATCGTTACAGATAGCAGAGGTTGGAGACTGGGGTGCAGAAGGACCCTTAGAGAGAGCAGAGGTTGGAGACTGAGGTGCAGAAAAACATTTACAGAGAGCAGAGGTTGGATACTGGGGTGCAGAAAGATTCTTACAGAGAGCAGAGGTTGGAGACTGGGGTGCAGAAGGATTGTACAGAGAGCAGAGGTTGGAGACTCGGGTGCCGAAGGACTGTTACAGAGAGCAGAGGTTCAAGACTGTGGTGCAGAAGGATTGGTACAGAGAGGAGAGGTTGGCGACTGAGGTGCAGAAGGATTGTTACAGAGAGCAGAGTTTGGGAACTGGGGTGCATTAGGCTTGTTACAGAGAGCAGAGTTTGGAGACTGGGGTTCAGAAGACCTGTTACAGAGAACAGAGGTTGGAGACTTGTGTGCAGAAAAATTGTTACAGATAGCAGAGGATGGAGACTGAGGTGCAGAAGAATTGTTACAGAGAGCAGAGATTGGAGACTGAAGTGCAGAAGGACTCTTACAGAGAGCAGAGGTTGGAGCCTTGGGTGCAGAAGGATCATTGCGGAGAGCAGAGGTTGGATTCTGAGGTGCAAAGGATCGTTGCAGAGAGCAGTGGTTTCAGACTGTGGTGCAGATAGATTGTTACAGAGAGCAGAGGTTGGAGTCTGGGGTGCAGAAAGACAGTTACAGAGAGCACAGATGGAGACTGGGGTGCAGAAGAAATGTTGCAGAGAGCAGAAGTTGGAGACTGGGTTGCAGAAGGACTCTTACTGAGAGCAGAGGTTGGAGACTGGGGTGCAGAAGAACTTATACAGAAAGCTGACGTTGGAGACTGGGGTGCAGAAGGACCGTTACAGAGAGCAGAGTTTTTAGACTGTGGTACAGAAGGACTGTTACAGAGAGCAGAGTTAGGATACTGGTGTGAAAAAGGATCCAGAAAGCAAAGTTTGGAAAATGGAGTTAAGAAGGCCTGTTACAGAGAGCAGAGGTTGGGAACTGTGGTGCAGAAGGATCGTTGCAGAGAGCAGAGGTTTGAAACTGAGGTGCAGAAGGATCGTTGGAGAGATCAGAGTTTGAAGACTGAGGTTCAGAAGGATCTTTTCAGAGAGCAGAGGTTGGAGACTGGGGTCAGGTACAATGTTACTGAAAGCACAGTTCGGAGACTGGGGAGCAGAAGAAAAGTTGCAGAGAGCAGAGGTTAAAACTGGGGTGCAGAAAGACTATTGCAGAGAACAAATTTGGAGACGGAGGTCCAGAAGAGCTGATACAGAGAGCAGAGGTTTGAGACTGAGGTCTAGATGTTTTGTAACAGAGATCAGAGTATGGAGACAGGGTTGCAGAATGAGAGTTACAGAGAGCAGAATTTTGAGATTGGGGTGCAGAATAACTGTTACCGAGAGCAAAGGTTGGAGACTGGGGTGCAGAAGGACTGTTGCAGAGAGCAGAGTTTGGAGAATGAGGTGCAGAAAGACTGTTACAGAGACCAGAGTTTGAAAACTGAGGTGCATAAGGACCTTTGCACAGAGCAGAGCTTGGAGCTTGGGGAGAAGAAGAATCGTTGCAGAGAGAAGATGTTGAAAACTGGGGTGCAGAAGGACTGTTACAGAGAGCAGAGTTTGGAGAATGAGGTGCAGAAGGATCGTTTCAGAGAGTAGAGGTTGGAGACTGGGGTGCAGAAGGACCGTTACAGATTGCAGAGGTTGGATACTGAGGTGCAGAAGGACTTTTACAGAGAAGAGAGGTTGAAGACTAAGGTGTCAAAGGATTGTTACAGAGAGCAGAGGATGGAGACTGGGGTGCAGAAGGAGTTTTACAGAGAGCAGAGTTTGGAGATTGGGGTTCAGAAGAACTGTGAAAGAGAGCAGAGGTTGGAGACTGTGGTGCTGAAGGATGATTGCAGAGAGCAGAGGTTGTAGACTGAGGTGCAGAAGGATTGTTACAGAGAGCAGATTTTGGACACTGATGTGCAGAAGGACAGTTACAGAGAGCAGAGCTTGGAGTATGGGGTGCAGAAGAACTGTTGCAGAGAGCAGAGTTTGGAGACTGGGGTGCAGAAAGATCGTTAGAGAGAGCAGAAGTTGGAGACTGAGGTGTAGAATGATCGCTACAGGAGCGAGCCTTCTGGAGCACCCAGTGTGCCAAAGCAGTGCTATCTCTAACAATCCTTCTGCACCCAAGTCCTCCAACATCTGCTCTCTGTAACAGGTCTTCCTGTGATGCAGAAGGACTGTAGCAGAGAGCAGAGTTTGGAGACTGGGGTGTAGAAGGACTGTTTCAGAGAGCAGACTTTGGAGACTGGGTTGCAGAATTATCCTTGCAGAGAGAAGAGGTTGGAGACTGGGGAGCAGAAGGGCCGTTGCAGAGTGATGAGGTTGGAGACTGAGGCTTAGAAGGACTGTTACAGAGAGCAGAGTTTGGAGACTGGGTTGCAGAAGACCTGTTACAGAGAGCAGATGTTGGAGACTTGGGTGCAGAAGGATTGTTAGAGATAGCACTGTTTGGACACTGGGGTGTAGAAGGATCGATGTAGATAGCAGAGGTTTCAGATTGAGGCTTAGAAGGACTGTTACAGAGAAAAGAGTTTGGAGTCTGAGGTGCAAAATGACTTTTATAAAAAGCAGAGGTTGGCAATTGGGGTGCAGATGGACCCTTACAAAGAGAAGAGTTTGGAGACTCCGATACAAAAGAACTTTTACAGAGAGCAGACTTTCGAGACTGTGTAGAAGAAGAATTGTTGCAGAGAGCAGATGTTGGAGACTGGGGTGCAGAAGGACTGTTATAGAGAGCAGAGGTTGGAGACTGAGTTGCAAAGGACAGTTACAAAGAGTACAGGTTGGAGACTTGGGTGCAGAAGAAATGTTGCAGAGAGCAGAGTTTGGAGACTTGGGTGCATAAAGACTGATGCAGAGAGCAGAGTTTGGAGACTCTGGTGCAGAAGGACTGATACAGAGAACAGAGTTTGGATACTGGGCTGCAGAAGGATCGTTGCAGAGAGCAGAGGTTGGAAACTATGGTGCAGAAGGATAGTTACACAGAGCAGAGTTTGTTTCCTGGGGTTTAAAAAGACTGCTGCAGAGAACAGAGGTTAGAGACTGAGGTGCAAAAGGACTGATACAGAAAGCAGAGGTTGGAGACTGGGGTGAAGAAGAACTGATACACAAAGCAGAGTTTGGAGACTGGTATTCAGAAGGACAGTTACAGGGAGCAGAGTTTGGAGACTGCAGTAGAGAAGGACTTTTACAGAGAGCAATGTTTGGAGACCGGGTGCAGAAGAATTGTTACAGAGAGCAGAGGTTGGAGACTGGGGTCCAGAAGGACTGTTGCAGAGAGCAGAGTTTGGAGACTGAGGTGAAGAAGGATCGTTGCAGAGAGAAGAGTTTGGAGACTGGGGTGCAGAAGGCCTGTTACACAGTGCAGAGATTGGAGACTGGGATGCAGAAGGCCTGTTACAGAGAGCAGAGTTTGGAGACTGGGGGGCAGAAGGAATGTTACAGATAGCACAATTTCGAGACTGGGTTGCACAAAGATCCTACAGAGAGCGTTTTGGAGAATGAGGTTCAGAAGGACTATTATAGAGAGCAAAGGTTGGAAACTGGGGTGCAGAAGGATTGTGGCAGAGAGCAGAGTTTTCAGACTTTTGTGCAGAAGGACTGTTGCAGAGAGCAGATGTAGGATCCTGGGGTGCAGAAGGACTGTTGCAGAGAGTACAGTTTGGAGACTGGGGTTCAGAAGGCCTGTTACAGAGAGCAGAGTTTGAAGACTGGGGTGCAGAAGGCCTGTTACAGAGAGCAGAGTTTGGAGACTGGGGTGCAGAAGGACTGTTACAGAGAGCAGCATTAGGAGAATGAGTGGCAGAAGGATCTTACAGAGAACAGTGGTTGGAGACGGAGGTGCAGAAGGACTTTTACAGAGAGTAGAGGGTGGACACTGGGGTGAAGAGTTAGTGTTACAGAGAGAAGAGTTTGGAAACTGGGGTGTATAAGGACCGTTGCTGTGAGCAGAGATTGGAGCCTGGGGGAGAAGAAGGATCATTGCAGAGAGCAGATGTTGGAGACTGGGGTGCAGAAGGACTGTTAAAGAGAGCAGAGGTTGGAGACTGAGGTGCAGAAGGACTTTTACAGTGAGCAGAATTTGGAGATGAGGTGCAGAAGGATCGTTACAAAGAGCAGAGGTTGGAGACTGTGTTGCAAAAGGACTGATACATAGATCAGATTTGGAGTCTGGGGTGCGGGAGGATCGTTGCAGAGAGCAGAGGTTGGAAATTAAGTTGCAGAAGGATCGTTACACAGAGCAGATTTTGGTTACTGGGGAGTAAAAGGACTGCAACAGAGAGCAGAGGTTGGAGACTGGGGTGCAGAAGGACTGTTGCAGAGAACAGAGTGTGGAGACTGGGGTGCAGAAGAACCATTGCAGAGACCAGAGGTTGAAGACTCAGGTGCTGAAAAATTGTTACAGAGAGCAGAAGTTGGAGACTGGGGTGCAGAAGGACCGTAGCAGAAAGCACAGTTTTGAGACTGGGGTGTAGAAGGACTGTTGCAGAGAGTAGACGTTGGAGATTGGGATGCAGAAGGATTGTTGCAGAGAGCAGATGTTGGAGACTGGTGTGTAGAAGGACTTTTGCACAGAGCAGAGTTTTGAGACTGGGGTGCAGAAGGACTGTTGCGGACTGCAGAGTTTGGGGACTGAGGTGCAGAAGGACTGTTACAGAGACAAGAGGTTTTAGACTGGGGTGCAGAATTACTGATACGGAAAGTAGAGTTTGGAGACTGGGGTGCAGAATGACTGTTACAGAGACCAAAGTTTGTAGTTTGGGGTGCAGAAGGACTGCTGCAGAGAACATAGGTTGAATAATGAGGTACAGGAGGGCCGTTGCAGAGAGATGAGGTTGGAGACTGAGGTGCAGAATGACTGTTACAGAGAGCAAAGTTTGTAGAACGGGGGGCATAAGGATCTTACAGAGAGCAGATGTTGGAGACTGGGGGGCAGAAAGACTGTTCCAGAGAGCAGAAGTTGGAGACTGAGGTGCAGAAAAATCATTGCAGAAAGAAGAGGTTGGAGACTGGGGTTCAGAAGGCCTGTTACAGAGTACAGACTTTGGAGACTACATTGCAGAAGACCTGTTACAGAGAGCAGATGTTTGAGACTGGGGTGCAGAAGGATTGTTACAGATAGCACAGTTTGGAGACTGGGGTTTAGAAAGATTGTTGCAGAGAGCAGAGGTTTCAGACTGAGGCTTAGAAGGACTGTTATAGAGAGCAGAGGTTGGAGTCTCAGGTTCAGAAGGACTGTTTCAGAAAGCAGAGGTTGGCAACTGGGGTGCAGAAGTACCCTTATAGAGAGAAGAGGTTGGAGACTGCGGTACAGAAGGACTGTTTCAGAGAGCAGAGTTTGGAGTCTGGGGTGCAGACTGACTGATACAGAGAGCAGAGGTTGGAAATTGGGGTGCAGAAAGACCGTTATAGAGAGAAGAGGTTTGAGACTGCCGTACAAAAGGACTGTTACAGAGAGAAGAGTTTGGAAACTGGGGTGCAAAAGGACCATTGCAGAGAGCAGATGTAGGAGAGTGAGTTGCAGAAGGACTATTACAGAGAGCAGACGTTGGAGACAGAGATGCAGAAGAATTGTTACAGAGAGCAGAGATTGGAGACTGGGGTGCAGAAGGACAATTACAGAGAGCAAAGGATGGAGACTGAGGTGCAGAAAGACTTTTACAGATAGCAGAGTTTGGAGACTGAGGTGTAGAAAGATCATTGCAGAGAGAATAGTTTGGAGACTGAGGTGCATAAGGACTGTTACAGAAAGCAGAAGTTGGCAATTGGGGAGCAGATGTACCGTTACAAAGAGAAGAGTTTGAAGACTGTGATACAAAAGGACTTTTAAAGAGAGCAGAGTTTGGAGACTGGGTAGAAGAAGGATCGTTGCAGAGAGCAGATGTTGGAGACTGGGGAGCACAAGGCCTGTTACAGAGAGCAGAGTTTGAAGACTGGGGTGCAGAAGACCTGTTACAGAGAGCAGAGTTTGAAGACTGGGGTGCAGAAGACCTGTTACAGAGAGCAGAGTTTGGAGAATGGGTTGCAGACGAACTTACAGAGAGCAGATATTGAAGACTGAGATGCAGAATGACTTTTACAGAGAGTAGAGGGTGGAGACTGAGGTGCAGAAGGAGTGTTACAGAGAGAAGTGTATGGAGATTGGGGTGCACAAGAACTGTAACTGAGAGAAGAGGTTGGAGACAAGGGTGCAGAAGGACTGTTCAGAGAGCAGAGTTTAAAGACTGAGGTGCAGAAGGACTGCTACAGAGAGAAGATTTTGGAAACTGGGATGTAGAAGGACTGTTGCAGAGAGCAGAGGTTCGAGCCTGCGGAGAAGAAGGATCATTGCAGAGAGCAGGTGTTGGAGACTGGGGTGCAGAAGAACTATTAAAGAGAGCAGAGGTTGAAGACTGAGTTTCAAAAAGATCATTTCTGAGTGCAGAGGTTTGAAACTGAGGTGCAGAAGGACTTTTACAAAGAAGAGAAGTTGGAGACTGGGGTGCAAAAGAATTCTTACAGAGAGCAGAGGATGGAGACTGGGGTGCAGAAGGATCCTTGCAGAGAGCAGAGGTTGGAAAATGAGGTGCAGAAGGATCGCTACAGAGAGCAGAGTTTGGAGACTGGGGTGCAGCAGGAAAGTTACAGAGAGCACAGGTTGGAGACTTGGGTGCAGAAGAAATGCTGGAGCGAGCAGAGGTTGGAGACTAGGGTGTAGAAGTACTGAAGCAGAGAGCAGAGGTTTTAGACTGGGGTGCAGAAGGACTGTTGCAGAGAGCAGTTGTTGGAGACTGGGATGCAGAAGGACTGTTAGAGAGAGCAGAGTTTGGAGACTGAGGTGCAGAAGGATCGTTTCAGAGAGTAGAATTTGGAGACTGGGGTGCAGAAGGACCGTTACAGATTGCAGAGTTTGGAGACTGAGGTGCAGAAGGACTTTTACAGAGAGTGGATTTTGGATACTGAAGTGCAGAAGGACTGTTACAGAGAGCAGAGTTTGGAGACTGAGGTGCAGAAGGATTGTTAAAAAGAGCAGAGGTTTGACATTGAAGTGCACAAAGACTCCTACAGAGAACAGAGTTTGGAGACTGGGGTGCAAAAGGATCATTGCAGAGAGCAGAGGTTGGAGACTGAGGGGAAGAAGGATCGTTGCAGAGAGCAGAGGTTTCAGAAAGTGATGCAGTAAGATCGTTACAGAGAGCAGAGGTTGGAGACTGGGGTGCAGAAGGACAGTTACAGAGAGCAGAGATGGAGACTGGGGTGCAGAAGAAATGTTGCAGAGAGCAGAAGTTATAGACTGGGGTGCAGAAGGTCTGTTACTGAGAGCCGAGGTTTGAGACTGGGATAAAGAAAAACTGATACAGAAAGCTGACGTTGGAGACTGGGGTGCAGAAGGACCGTTACAGAGAGCAGAGGTTGCAGACTGCAGCACAGAAGGACTGCTACAGAGAGCAGAGGTTGGAGACTTAGGTGCAAAAAGACTGATGCAGAGAACAGAGGTTGGTGACTGGGGTGCAGAAGAACCGTTGCAGAGAGCAGAGTTTGGAGACTGAGGTGCAGAAGGATTTTTAAAGACAGAAGAAGTTGGAGACTTGGGTGCAGAAGGACTGTTGCAGAGAGCAGAGGATGGAGAATGAGGTGAAGAAGAATCGTTTCAGAGAGAAGAGGTTGGAGACTGGGTTGCAGAAAGCCTGTTATAGAGTGCAGAGTTTGAAGAGTGAGGTGCAGAAGGTCTGTTATGGAGAGCAGATTTTTGAGCCTGGGGTGCAGAAGCACTGTTACATATCGCACAGTTTCGAGACTGAGTTGAAGAAGGATCTTATAGAGAGCATTTTGGAGTCTGAAGTTCAGAAGTTTTGTTACAGACATCAAAGTTTGGAAACTGGAGTGCAGAACGATTGGTGCAGAGAGCAGAGTTTTCAGACTGAGGTGCAGAAGGACTGTTGCACAGAGCAGATATTGGATCCTGGGATGCTGAAGGATTGTTGAAGAGAGCACAGGTTTGAGACTGGGGTGCAGAAGGCCTGTTACAGAGAGCAGAGGTTGAAGACTGGGGTGCAGAAGGCCTGTTACAGAGAGCAGAGTTTGGAGACTGGGGTGCAGAAGGAACCTTACATAGAACAGAGGTTGAAGACTGCCGTATCGAAGAACTGTTGTAGAGAACAAGGTTGGAGACTGGGGTGCATAGGGACCATTGCAGAGAGTAGACGTTAGAGACTGTTGTGCAGAAGGAATGTTACAGAGAGAAGAGTTGGAAAGTAGGGTGAAGAAGAATCTTTCAGTGAAAAAAGTTTGGAGACTGGAGTGAAGAAGGATTGTTGCAGAGAGCAGATGTTGGAGACTTGGGTGCAGAAGGATCGTTACAGAGAGCAGAGGGTGGAGACTGGGGGTGCCGAAGGACTGTTACAGAGAACAGAGGTTGGAGAGTTGGGTGCATAAGGACTGTTACAGAGAGCAGAGTTTGGAGTCTGGGTTCAGAAGTACTGTTACAGAAAGCAGAGTTTGGAGACTCGTTTTCCGAAGAATTTTACAGAGAGCAGAGTTTTGAGACTGCGGTACAGAAGGACTCTTACAGAGAGCAGACGTTGGAGACTGGGGATCAGAAAAACTGTTGCAGAGGACAGAGGTTTGAGATGAGGTGTAGCTCGGCCATTGCAGAAAGCATAGGTTGAAGACTGGGGTAGAGAAAGCATGATACAGAGAGCAGAGTTTGGATACTGGGGTACAGTAGGATCTTACAGAGAGAAGAGGTTGGAGACTGATGTGCAGTAGGACTCTTACAGAGAGCCGAGTTTGGAGACTGGGGTGCAGAAGGACTGATAGAGAAAGTAGAGATTGGAATTTGTGGTGAAGAAAGAAGCTTACAGAGAGCAGAGGTTGGAATGCAGTACAGAATGTCTTTTACAGAGAGCAGTGGTTGGAGTCTGAGGTGCAGAAGGACTGTTGCAGAGATCAGATGTTGCTAACTAGGGTGCAGAAAGACTGTTGCAGAGAGCAGAGGTTGGAGACTGGGGTGCAGAAGGACTGATACAGAAAGCAGAGTGTGGAGACCTGGGTGCAGAAGGACTCTTACAGAGAGCAGATATTGGACACTAGTTTGCAGAAAGACTGTTGCAGAGAGCAGAAGTTGGAGACTGGGATGGAGAAGAATTGTTGCAGAGAGAAGAGTTTGGAGACTGGGGTGCAGAAGGACTGTTGCAGAGAGCAGAGGTGAAGACAGGTGTGCAGAAGGACCTTTGCAGAGAGCAAAGGTTGAGACTGAGGTGCAGAAGAAATATTAAATAGAGCAGTAGTAGAAGACTGCGGTGCAGAAGGATTGTTACAGAGAGATGAGGTTGGAGACTGGGGTGCAGAAGGTCTGTTTCCGAGAGCAGAGGTTGGAATCTGGGGTGCAGAAGGACTGTTACAAAGAGCATAGTTTCGAGACTGGGTTTCAGAATTCCTGTTACAGAGAGCAGAGTTTGGATACTGTTGTTCTGAAGGACTGTTACAGAGAGCAGAGTTTGGAGACTGGGTTGCAGAAGTGTCTTACAGAGAGCAGAGGTAGGAGGCCGAGGTGCAAAGGATCATTGCAGAGAGCAGAGTTTTCAGACTGAGTTGCAGAAGGACTGTTTCATAGAGAAGATGTTGGAGACTGGGGTGCAGAAGGACCGATGCAGAGAGCAGAGGTTGGAGACTGGGGTGAAGAAGGATCGTTGCAAGGAGCAGAGTTTGGAGACTTGTGTGCAGAAGGACTGTTACAGAGAGCGGAGTTTGGAGACTGGGTTGGAGTAGGATTCTACAGAGAGCAGAGGTTGGATAATGAGGTGCAGAAGGAGTGTTAAAAAGATTAGAAGTTGTAGACTGAGGTGCAGAAGGACTGTTGCAGAGAACAAAGATTGGCGACTGACATGCAGAAGGATTGTTACAGAGAGCAGAGGATGAAGACTGGTTTGCAGAAGTACTTTTGCAGGAAGCAGAGGTTGGAGACTGTTACAGAGAGCATAGTTTGGAGACTGGGTTGGAGAAGGATTCTACAGAGTGCAGAGGTTGGAGAATGAGGTGCAGAAGGAGTTTTAAAGAGAATAGAATTTGTAGACTGAGGTGCAGAAGGACCGTTGTAGAGAACAGAGTTTGGAGACTGAGATGCAGAAGGATTGTTACAGAGAGCAGAGGACTGGGTTGCAGAAGTACTTTTGCAGGCAGCAGTGGTTGGAGACTGGGGTGCAGAAGGACTGTTGCTGAGAGCAGAGGTTGGAGACTGAGGTCCAGAAGGACTCTTACAGAGAGCAGAGTTTTGAGACTTGGGTGCAGAAGGACTGATACAGAAAACAGAATTTGGAGTCTTGGGTGGAGAAAGACCGTTACAGATAGCAGAGCTGGAGACTGCAGTACAGGAGGACTGTTACAGAGAGTAGAGGTTGGAGACTGGGGTGCAGAAAGACTGTTTCAGAGAGCAGATGTTGGTAACTATGGTGCAGAAGGACTGTTGCAGAGAGCAGAGTTTGGAGACTGGGATGCAGAAAGACTGTTGCAGAGAGCATAGGTTTGAGACTGGGGTGCAGAAAGACTGTTACAGACAACACAAGTTGAAGACTGGGGTGTAGAAGGACTGTTACAGAAATCACAGGATGGAGACTGAGGTGCAGAAGGAGAGATACAGAGAGCAAAGGTTGGAGACTGGGGTTAAGAAAAACTAAGGTAGGAGACTGGGTTCAAAAAGCAGAGGTAGGAGACTGGGTTGCAGTATGATCATTACAGAGAGCAAAGGTTGGATACTGCGATACAGAAGGACTGTTACAGAGAGCAGATATTGGAGACTGGGGAGCAGAAAGACTGTTACAGAGAAAAGAGTTTTGAGACTGGGGTGCCGCAGGACCCTCGCAGAAAGCAGAGGTTTGAGACTGCGGTAGAGAAGGAGTTTTAGAGAGAGCAGATTTTGGAAACTGGAGTGCAGAAAGATCTTATAGAGATCAAAGGTTGGAGACTGTGGTGCAGAAGGACTGTTGCAGAGACTGACGTTGGAGACTGGGGTCCAGAAGTATCTTTGCAGAGAGCATTGTTTGGAGACTGGGGTAAAGAAGGACTCTGGAAGAGAGCAGATGTTGGATACTGGGGTGCAGAAGGACTGTTACAGAAAGCAGAGGTTGAAGACTGGGGTGTAGAAGTAGTGTTACAGAGAGCAGATTTCAGAGACTGAGGTGCAGATGGACTGGTTACAGAGAGCAGAGTTTGAAGACTGAGGTGCGGAAGGACAGTTACAGAGAGCAGAATTATGAGACTCGTGTGCAGAAGGACCGTTAAAAAGAGCAGAGGTTGGAGCCTGGGAATCAAATGGATCGTACAGAGAGCAGAGTTTGGAGACTGGGGTGCAAAAGGACTGTTGCAGAGAGCAGATGTTGAAGACTGGGTTGGAGAAGAATCAATGCAGAGAGAAGAGGTTTGAGACTGGGGTGCAGAAGGCCTGTTACAGAGAGCAGCGGTTAGAGACTGGGTTGCAGAAGTCCTGTTACAGAGAGAAGACGTTGGAGACTGTTGTGCAGCAGGACTGTTACAGAGTGCAGAGTTTAAAGGACTAAGTTGCAGAAGGATCTTAGAGAGAGGATAATTGTGAGAGTGAGGTGCAGCAGGACTGTTACACAGAGCAGAGGTAGGAATCTGGGGTGTAGAAGGGTCCTTGCAGAGAGCAGAGTTTTCAGACTGAGGTGCAGAAGAACTGTTGCATAGAGCAGATGTTGAAGGACTGGGGTGCAGAAGGATTTTTACAGAGAGCAGAGTTTGGAGACTGGAGTGCATGAAGATCTTACAGAGAGCAGAGATTGGTGACTAGGGTGCAGAAGGACTGTTGCCTAGAGCAGAGGTTGGAGACTGGGGTGGAGAAAAATCATTGCAGAGAGAAGAGGTTGGAGACTGGGGTTCTGAAGGCCTATTGCAGAGAGCAGAGTTTCGAGACTGGATTGCAAAATTCCTGTTACAGAGAGCAGAGGCTGGAAACTATTCTGCAGAAGGACTGTTACGGAGAGCAGAGTTTGGAGACTGGGTTGTAGAAGGGTCTTACAGAGAGCAGATGTAGAAGACTGAGGTGCAGAAGAATCGTTGCAGAGAGCAAAATTTTAGACTGAGTTGCAGAAGGACTGATGCAGAGAACAGATGTTTGAGACTGGTGTGCAGAAGGACTGTTGCAGAGAAAAGAGGTTGGAGACTGGGGTGAAGAAGGATCGGTGCAGAGAGCAGATGTTGGAAACTGGTGTGCAGAAGGATAGTTACAGACAGAAGAGTTTGGAGACTGGGTTGGAGAAGGATCCTACAGAGAGCAGAGGTTGAAGAATGAGGTGCAGAAAGACTGTTACCGAGCGTAGATGTTGAAGACTGAGGTTCAGAAGTAACGTTGAGGAGTACAGAGTTTGGAGACTGAGGTGCAGAAGGATTGTTACAGAGAGCAGAGGTTGGAGACTGGTGTGCAGACGGACTGTTGCAGATAGCGGATTTTGGAGTCTTTGGTGCATAAGGACTGTTGCAGAGAGCAGAGGTTGGAGACTGAGGTGCAGAAGGACTGTTATAGAGAGCAGAGGTTGGAGACTGGGGTGCAGAAGGACTGACATAGAAAGCAGAGATTGGAGTCTGGGGTGCAGAAAGACCGTTACAGAGAGCAGAGGTTGGAATCTGCAGTTCAGGAGGACTGTTACAGAGAGCAGAGGTTGGAGACTGGGTTGCAGAAGGAGTGTAAGAGAGAGTAGATGTTGGTAACTAGGGTGCCGGAGGAATGTTGCAGAGAGTAGAGTTTGGGAGACTGGGGTGCAGCAGAACTGTTGCGGAGAGCAGAGGTTAAAGACTGAAGTGCAGAAGAACTGTTGTAGAGATCAGAGGTTGGAGACTGAGGTGCAGTAGGATCTTTGAAGAGAGCAGAAGTTAAAGACTGGGGTGCAGAAGGATCGTTGCAGAGAGCAGAGGTTGGAGACTTGGTTGCAGAAGGCCTGCTAAAGAGAGCAGATTTGGAGACTGGCGTTCAAAAGGCCTGTTACAGAGAGAAGAGTTTGGAGACTGGGGTGCAGAAGGACTGTTGTAGAGATCAGATGTTGGAGACTGGGGTTCAGTAGGATCATTGCAGAGAGCAGAGGTTAAAGACTGGGGTGCAGAAGGATCGTTGCAGAGAGCAGTGGTTGGAGACTTGGGTGCAGAAGGCCTGCTACAGAGAGCAGATTTGGAGACTGGCGTGTAGAAGGCCTGTTACAGAGAGAAGAGGTTGGCGACCTTGGTGCAGAAGGACTGTAACAAAGAGCTAAGTTTGAAGAGTGGGTTGCTTAAGGATCTTAGAGAGAGCAGAGTTTGGAGACTAAGGTGCACGTGGACTGTTACAGAGAGCAGTGGTTGGAGACTGAGGTGAAGAAGGATAGACACAGAGAGCAGAGGTTGGAGAATGGGGTTCAGAAGGCCTGCTACAGAGAGCAGAGTTTGGAAACTGGAGTGCAGAAAGATCTTACAGAGAGCAGAGGTTGGAGACTGTGGTGCAGAAAGACTGTTGCAGAGAGCAGACGTTGGAGACTGGGGTTTAGAAAGATAGTTGCAGAGAGCAGAGTTCACAGACTGGGCTGTAGAAGGCTGTTGCAGAGAGAAGAGGTTGGAGACTGAGGTGCAGAAAAACTGTTACAGAGAGCAGATGTTAAAGACTGGGGTTCAGATGGATCTTACAGAGAGCAGAGGTTGGAGACTGAGGTGCAGAAGGATTGTAACAGACAGCAGAGTTAAGAGACTGGGGTGCAGGAGGTTTGTTGCAGACAGCAGAGTTTTCAGACTGTGGTGCAGAAGGACTGTTGCAGAGACCATATTTTGGAGACTGGGGTGTAGAAAGACTGTTGCAGAGAGCAGAGGTTGGAGATTGGGTTAAGAATGATCATTGCAGAGAGAAGAGATTGAAGACTGGTTTGCAGAAGGAATGTTATCGAGAGCAGAGTTTGGAGACTGGGTTTGCGAAGGACTGTTACAGAGAGCAGATGTTGGAGACTGAAGTTCAGAAGGACTGTTACAGAGAGTAGAGGTTGGAGACTGAGGTTCAGAAAGACCGTAGCAGAGAACAGAGTTTGCAGACTGAGGTGCAGAAGGATTGTTAAAGAGAAGAGAGTTTGGAGACTGGGGTGCAGAAGGGACTCTTGCAGAGAGCAGAGGTTGGAGACTGAGTTGCGGAAGTCCTGTTACAGAGGGCAGAGTTTGGAGACTCGGTTGCAGAAAAACAGTTTCAGAGAGCCGAGGTTAAATACAGGGGTACAGAAGGCCTGCTATAGAGAGCAGAGTTTTGAGACTGGCGTGCAGAAGGCCTGTTACAGA